>NW_027104642.1:234431-248827 GCF_000696795.3 Halyomorpha halys | reverse complement strand
ATACCTGAAAAGAAAAAGTGAAATATATGTATATATATTTTAATATAAACCACTCAATTTACAACTCTTTTAAAACTTTACAAGCCTTTAAATACTAAGAATTTTTTTAAACAAAATATGGAGACAACACATTAAACTTTATAAATTTATTATTTATTGTTTCTTTTTAAAAAAGAATAGGATTTATTACTTAAATGATGATGAAATAAAAAAAAAAAAATCTTAACAAACTGAGGTCCCTAGATAATTTTATAATTTCCAAAGCCAACCGCTCAGTGAACTCGAATAACATGAAATTCATAATGAAGGTTTTAATAGTTGACCATAGATTATTATGACGAGAAGATGGTGGGGGTGCGATCAATAAAAAATAAACAAAAACTTATTTATTTTTGCCAACGTTTCGACCTTAATTTCAGGCCTTTATCATGGTTGAAAAAACCAAGAGTATGATATGAAATTCAATTTTTACATTTAGTGATGTTAACTTCGAAGGATTAATCAATTTTTAAAATTACACAGAAAAACTTTTTTTTTTAATGGAATTTCATTGAAGGCATGACATTGAACTAATGAAGTTCAATGGTACATTGACAAGGCTCCTTTAACTTCTAAGAGCTGCGTTGAAGAAATACGGAGAAGCCATACTTCATCAATTTCTTAGTTTATCATGGATCAGAAATAGCAGAATCTACTTTAATAGTTTTATTACTTAAGAGCAACTGCAAAGTGTTGAAATAATAAAGTTCAATTGATGTTACTATTTCGTTCGAAATTATGTTTTTTTAACATTTTATAATAACGCATTCTTTAATTACATTTGATTTGCATAGAGAATTCTAATCATAATTACCCATACGTTACAAATCTGTAACGCCAGAAATAGTTATTTTACATAAACTCCATAAAGTGGAATCATGAGAACATGTGTGTTTAGTTAAATATAATATTTATTTACATATACTTAGATCCTTATTTTTATCATTTTGTTTTTATTTTATCCTTTAGCTGCTCTTTAGCTTTAACGATTCTACATTTTTTATTCTGTTTTTTATATTAAACATAATATCACATGTCGTTTATATTATTGTATGTACAATAGTATAATATTATATATTTTATATTATATTATTATTTTTAATAAAGTTCACACCATACTTATTATGAATCAATTAGCTCATTATTACTAAAGCACTATTGTGCTAATTTTAAATTTTTTCTATTTGTTTATTGCTATTTACAACTGTACTTACATACAAACACATGAAGTAAATTTGATGTAAGATCAAAATGGAGTGATACAGTGTAGAGAATCTATCCATTGGTAGCATTCTAATGACGTTTTACATTAGGAGGTCTCGTGTCCATATTCTTTTCAGGCGCCTCGGAGGATTGTCAGGAATTGAAGAGGAGGCAAGGCTAGAAACTAAAAAAATTGGGTGGTTAGGGAGGTTATAATGGAAGAATGATATCTGGTTCGGGCTAGATCGGTTACATATGGCACATTAAGGTCTTTATGTATGATTTTATTTGTGACAAAGTAAGGAGCATAGTAGATTTTACGAAGGATTAATTGTAAATTTGCATCATTATTATTCACTTCATAATTTATTTCAATTATTTTTAATTTTTTTATTTGCTAATTGAATTATTAGTTTTATAATAATACTGCTTTATAGTATCACTGTTACAATTATATTAATATTTTCAAGTATCCAATAGATCATTTCCTAGCTGAACCTTTTGTATTATAAACAATGCGATGGAGGCGTGTATTCTCTAATACCTAAGAGACTTACCTCAGGGATTAATCTTTAGCTCTCAACTCGACAGGTGGATCAGAGGGACAAAGCGATATTTATCTGTCTTAAATTTTGTTGTTCTAAACTGTACTGTTTTTTTTCTTAGGTTGCATAGAATCAATTTCCAAATAAATTATTTATATTGGACGTATGATTTATTATAAAAGTAGACAAATAATTGTCCAACCTGTCAGGTTCTGGATAAAGGTGATGAACCCTGGCTGTTGATGAGGGCATTCATTTGCAGTTATAGTAAAGGAGCCAGGTGGAAAAAAAATTCAGTTATTTCACCTAAATTTATGATTACTTCAATAATAGCAAAGTAAAATTACTAGTCAAAGTTGATGAGTCTACCAAGTATAGTTAAAGAGAATAAAAAATGGCTATTTCAAAATGTTAAAAAAAAAAAAATTCCATTCAGAGCTCCATATCGTTAAAACTACCAACATTTGGAAACCTAATAGAATATCAATTAAAATAAAGTAAATTTACTAAAATGTAAGCTCTAGCAGAACTGTTTACGTTCACTAGTTACCGAAATACAGTTTTTTTAAAAGCAACATTTCATAAAAAATATACTGAGAAATCAGTAGTTAGGGATTTTATTATGGGACATCTACAACTCAAGAACCATGAGACGTACAGATGTCTATTAGCACTCACATTAAATTTACTTTAAGGTACTACAAGGTAGTTTATGACGTTTATCTTCACAGAAATAATATTTTTCATGATATTTGCTAAAATAAATTGATTTCTAGTTGTTCTAACAAAGTCTCATATGGAAAAATTCATATTTGTATGGAAATATCATAAAAAATACTACTACGAAGATAAACGTTATGCACTACCCTATAATGCACTAAACTATCTTAAATTTGATTGCTGGTAGACATTTGTACGTCTCATGGTTCTTGAGATATATTTTTTCACAAATAAAAAAGTTTGTCCGCATAACTATAATTTCACTTTTGTGAATTAATTTTGGTAAATATCAAGAAAACTACTTCTCTTACGAAGTTAAACCTTATCAACTACTTTATAGCACACTGAGCTAGTTTTAATTTGATATAGACTTCTGTACGTCTCGTGGTTCCTGAGTTATAGATTTCCCGTAATAAATTCACTAACCATTAATGTTTTTGTATATCTTTTATGAGATTTTGCTTTTTAGAAAAATGTATCTCGGGAACTATTGAACTTACTCACATCTTCGTCAATTTAATCTACTTTAAATGACGTTCTATTAGGTTTTCTAGCGTTGTTGGTAGTTTTAACGATTTGGAGCTCTGAAAGACAAAGTTTTTAAGGTTTTAACACAGCCACCATTTTTTCTCCCTCCTAAATATATACTTGGCATACTCATCAATTTTGACTGGTAATTATACATAGTTTTCATTAAAATGATTGGGGTGAAATAACTGACATTTTTCTCCTATTGGACGGTAATTATTAACAAGGTGGCTACATACAACCCAAGCAAAAATTTTAATTATGGTGTTCGGATATTGTATTTTTCTTTGAAGTCCATCTAGTAAAAACACCGTGTATTTTATTATTACTTTGATAGATTTATTTATTGATAGATATTACAATCTGCCACACAGTTGTGGGCAATAGGTAATATTGATAAATGATCTCATACATACTAAAATAAAAAAAAAAATAAAAAATAAAATAAAAATGAAAAAAAAAAAAAAAAAAAAAAAAAAAAAAAAAAAAAAAAAAAAAAAAAAAAAAAAAAAAAACTCTTAAAATATATACAAACAAAAGGATAGACAAATGAACATAATCAGACTATCTGTATGAAAAATAAATAATAAAATAACATAATGATAAAATAATATATACAATATTTACAGATTATTATTACTAATTTTATTGAAGTCAATATTGAATTCATTCAATCTATTTTCATTTCAAACTTGTGAAAATATTTTAGAGATTACTTTTTAGCATTTTGCTAATAACAAATGCAATACAGATATTAAAATATTAGTAAAAGATAGAACATTTAAAAAATACATAAAAGAGATGTTTCATGTCTTCTATTCTAGTTATTGAAGTGTCAAAAAAATAAAAATGTCGTTGAGAATACAGCATTTTATAATGTTCTAAATTTTAAGATGTCGAAATGCACTATGCAGGTTCTTTCATAAATTTTTAATGACACTAAGTGAGAATATTATGTAGTAGTTGTTATTTGCAAATCATTAGCCTTCTTCATGTGTCAGCCTTACAATTAAAAAAAGCAATATTGGTTTATGAAACAGTTGAACTTTTTTTTTATTAGTTCATCTATGTGGCCGTTATTAATATTTCAGCAAATTTATATTGGATACCCAATGTATATTATGTTTAGACACACATAATATATAAGTATATGCATGTATACATAAAACACACACACATACACTCACACACACTTTTATACA
Source organism: Halyomorpha halys (assembly GCF_000696795.3). Classification (NCBI taxonomy): domain Eukaryota; kingdom Metazoa; phylum Arthropoda; class Insecta; order Hemiptera; family Pentatomidae; genus Halyomorpha; species Halyomorpha halys. Next base: position 244,590 of record NW_027104642.1, on the reverse strand, counting down.
TTCATACTCACAAATGATAAGGAGCAAAACCATTGCCAGCTTGTCTGACTCATTAAGTCGTATGAGACAGGCTTAGTCATACTGTCACGGGAATTCAGTCTAAGCAAATGTTTGATAGGAGAGAGTGCTCGTTGTTTAATTATTTTTCAAAACAAAACATTATCTTTCTGCATACTTACAACTTTTCCATTGTTTGTTATAATTGTTTTTTGACTTTTTACGTCACTGCATCTTAGGTAAGTGTCATAATATAATCTGTGACACGTGAAAATTACAAGTTATTTTGTAGTTAGTTATTTTTTGAGAACTTAATGAGGTATTGTATGATAACGATGTATCACGTTTTCTTGTATTGACGTGTTTTTCGATTTATCAATTACTGCTTTTGACAAAAATCATAAAAATTACACAGCCGAAATATTATTAGTATAAATATAAAATTTATTAACTACGAAAATAATGTATTATTATATTAAATATAATTTCCGAAAAAAAAAATATTTTCGAAGAATATTTCAGTGTATACTATAACCCCATTTATCTGCCATAATCGGGGTCGAGACATCACCGTTTAACCTGGAGAACCTTTTAATCCGATGTATAGAAAACAAAATCCAATATTAATTTAATTCATATATATATATATATACGAGTTGATTTATTAGACCAATTTAATATGACTTCAAATAAAACTTTGTTGAGATACTTGATCTATATTTAGTATTCAAATGATCTTTTTAATTGTATTACGAATTAGTTTTGTTATTAATTTATGCAATTAGGGTTTTCACAGTGTTTTATTTATTTTCTGTTTACCGGCGTTTAAGCGGGGTTTTGCTGTTATTATTTCCTTAGAATTGTTTAATCATTGCAAAAAAAAAAACATATAAACACTAAAATCTGTTCAGAGTTACGACTCTTATTATTTTTCAAAACACAAGTAATTAAATTTGAACATTTTTATTTCTTTTATTCTTTTATTTTATAAATTTCTGATTAATCATTACTCAGGCAAACACGTCACAATTAATGATTCAGTATATTTCATTTTTCATCAAGCACTTAACCAAACCAGATTGTATTAAGTTCAAAATTATGTAATTACATATATACAAAGTGATAAATAGTTTATTACTTTTATTTATTACATTCAATTTTTATGATATAAAATAATATGTGTCATGAAAATTAAATGCAACGCATCAACCTAGTCAACCTAGTGACATCTTGTCTCAAACATGTCGTTTTGTAGGATACATTTATATTTTTTTATATTCGGAAATTCTTTTTGAAATCTGTCTAGAACGTTGCATTGGATGCTTTATAGAATGGTATAAAAAAGACCATAAAGTTTCCGTTTTTTTTTTTAATCAAATATAATTTGTAAATTACATAAATTTGCTTAGTAATTTGATGAAAGAATTAATTTATAGTCGACTACATGCACATGTTCATAAAATACATAATGCAAAATTTTTTTTAACACTAAAGAATATATTTATTGATAAATATTACAATCTGCCACAATGTTGTTAGGCAATAAATAATAGTGATAACTTACCACATCCATGCTAAAATTAAAATAAGAATACAAATAAATAAATTAATTTAAAAAAATTACATAAAAATAAATAAATGGAAAAAAATTAGATAAAAATATTTTTTAAAAATTACATAAATATAAATAAAATTTATCTCTAAATAGTTATAAACAGAAGGATAAATAAAATGAACATAATCAAACTATGTGTATGAAAGAAAAAAAATAAATAAAAAACATGATCACTATTCACATTTACACTATCGACCTGGCGATCCCCAAGCCCATTCTATCCCAAGTAGGAGGAGTCGAACAGGGCTCTTGAGATCCCAGCGCATCCCTCTCACCGTGTCACTGGTTATGAGCCAGTGGAGGCTGAGTAAGACTTCCTATCTAATATTAATTTTCGTTATTGCTCATACATATTTAGAAAGTAACAGTATTATGGTATATACTTTTAACTTTTTCCTGTAATAAACGATCTAAAATTCTTGAATACTGAGTTTCCATTAATGGTGTATGACCTTCGTCCGTTATAGATGAGCAAAAAAGTGCTTATGGGAAATGAAATTGGAGCCCGAGTACGGAATGGAGAGGTTTCCTTATTAGGAGGGTTCAAATGTATTCAATTTGTACTTTTTTTGCCAAGTACTTAATATAAATTAAGTGAGGAGTCCGCTATGGAGAGGTTTCCATTAACAGAAGTTGGTCTTCACTAGTGACTACTTCGTCACTAGTGATTGGTTAGTGCCGTGTATTTTTTCAAATTATAAATTGAACTCTTTTCCTGTTAAATTATTGTTCATATTACAATTACAATTGAAGTAGCTGCTCTAAGGACCGGGCAGACGATATCTGTCCTCCCAATCTTCTAGGCCAAGGTCCCGGCTCACTATCTCATCCTCATCACTTTCTCCGTCCCACATCTTCACCTGCCTTCATCGGCCCATTCCATGATTTCTCCAGTACTGCTTTACTACATGTATAATATATAAATTCTTCCTTGTATATGAAATGTGATCCCTGAATACCTTTTTCTCAAGAAGAAAACAAGGGGACATCATTGGAGATCTTCTAAGATGCTTAAATTTAGGTTATCAGGGTAGAGTAAAAAAATTCAGATTATCTATCTATCTCTCCTCAAGAATATAACAGATAAATTCATAAAAATTGTTTCAATCCAGTCCTAATCTATTGGGAAATATTTATGAAAATTTCCAAATGAAAATTTTCAACGAGAAATGTTTGACGATATCAACAATAACTCCTTTTTTTCTTCTTAACTCTAGATTTTACCTCAAATCCAAGTGCTCCCTTAGTTTTACAAGACTCCTCAGACATTGAGATAGATGTCTTAAACCCGTGGTTCACAATCCATAAAATTCTGTGGGCCATTAAACCGGAAATTGAAACCTATGCGGCACACTCCCACATCCGCTCTTATTGGGGCAAAGAGGGGCCCCCTTGGAAAATATTTGAAAATTATGCCACTTAAAGGTCCATTTTGAGTCTGTTTTAGTGTTATATAGATGTGTGTGTGTCTTTTATAAATGTAATTTTTCTTAAATATTTCTTAAAAAAGGTTCTTATGAAATTGACAGTTTTTGTTTTAATTAAATATTTCCTCTTACCCAATCCTGATTTATTGTGTCAGACCTCCAATCTCAATACATACTAAAATAATTGTTTATCCACTCCAGAGTTAATGTGATGAATTCATTGTTTACCGTTCCTTATCTGGTCAAACGTCCTTCTAATCCAGTATGGTTTTCATGACTCACTCATGGCATAGCATTGATTTTCCGTTAACTAATAACTTCTAAGTTAATTTAAAATACTTCTGCTCGTTTCAAGTTAATCTAAAAATGTTCTATCAAATAATTTGATGTGGAGAAGGTATGAAGTATTACTGGGGTAAGTTTTATTATTTACGCATTTAAGAATTGCTGTTAAGAATTTGTAGAGTGCATTTTAATGAGTCTGTCTTAGTGACTCATTAAAATTTAATTAATGGTATAAAACATGACTAAGTGGGGGCCCAGGGTACTTCGAGATGTATACAGATTATAGAATGTATTTGCTAAAAAATTAATCAACAGCAATAAACAGCGTACTAGTTAAAATTATGAGCATGACTTGACAATACGCTTTTTATATTCATATTAATAAAATAGTACATTATTTAAATCCACCGTGTACCACTTTTTATTGTATCTGTAAGTACAGTTTAAAGTTTAATGGAGGTAGGACGAACAATACTCACATAATATTTAATTTTTAATTAAATTATTTAAAAATATTTAATTTTTAATTAAATTATTAAAAGTAAACAATTTAAAATATTTAATTTTTAACTCCATAATTTTTATTACTCATTGTGATTCCCCTGATAATAAGACGGCCAAGTCAGTGATATATTAGTAACTGGAGTGGTGTTTTCAGTAACAAGTATATTCCAATATCGGAGAATCACAGGTTATTTCAGTCGGTTGTGGACTTAGTTGTGCTATGTGTTCCCAAAATGGTTGCTGCAACTATATGCCAGGGGTGCTAGTAGCTAATATCACTTTCTCAAAATATTACAAAAATAAAAATTGTAAGTTAAAAGAGCAAACCTAGAGTACAATCCGACATTTACTTTGGACTGTTTTTTTCTTCCTATTTTCCTACATATTCAACCGCTTTTAAGATAAATGTGCTAACATTTCTTTTTTTTAGCTCGACAAGGGTGCTGCGAATGTTTTTAGACCTAAAAGGGTGCCGTGGGAACCGCTGTTATATGGTCCTCAATTCTGGCGAAACTAGTTTCCAGTAATTAATTACGTTCACAGGTTGTCTATAAGGAAGCAATTTCGAGTGCCAAAAAACACTATTAACTATATGTTATTCAGTATAATCTCGGTCAAAAATTAATCCTGTATCCATATTTATTAAAACATATATGATTGGGTTTCAGAATTGACTGACAATAATATTAATATTATTTTTATTTTTATTTTGTCAAATACCCTTTGTAATACCGGAATTTAACAGTCAATAGCAAAATAAAAATATTAAGACTTGGGATCGACTCACCCTGGCTGGAGGTATTTAACAATATCAGTGTTGTGTATTTGTGCATAATGTGTTACTGAATATGCAAATACAGATACATTTTCTATTCTATCCATGATAATTAAATTTTGAAGAAATAATAATTTTAATACGTCAACTAACAGCTAACTGTTACCTAAAGTCGGCGAAGTATGATTATCATTTATCGAAACGTAGTTTCATTTCCACGCGGTAGTGTACTATGCAGGGTAAAATAAAATTAAAAAATTAGGGCCGCTCATTTTCCTAGAGCCTATAATTTGCCTAAATACATAAGGAATCTTTAGAGATTTGAGAAAAAATCTCGCGGAGGTAGAGTCATAAGCATGCCAAGCCGAGTTGGGCTAATTGTACTTGAGTACTGAGTAGCTGAGAACGATTACTTTATTTGTACTCAAATTGTTTGAGTACAGAGTTTAATTCTCATACTCAAAATATTTGAAGGTAAATGAGTACAAATAAAGGAATCTGTACTCAAGAAAAACTTCAAGTGTGTAGGTGCTGGGAATTCATACCTAGACCAGTTTGAACACGAGTATTGGTAATCAATATCTAAAAAAAAATTAATGAAAATTCAATACTTTGAGTACTTTTTAATATTTTGATTTCGATTTTTTTTTTAAATTAAATGTTTTGATCAAAGGAAATAACTATTTAATTCAAAATGTTTAAGTAAATTGTATTTTAATAAGAAAAAAATCTTGATTACGAATTACTCAAAATTCAGTCACTTAGTTAATGATTATTGGTATTCAAGGAAAGAAACTAATTGATTACAAGTTTACCAAGGATTTTTGAGTTCAATTTATCCAATTACAAAATTACTCATAATTTTTATTTTCGATGCCATCGATTACAAAATTAATCACGTACTTTTTAGTAAAAAACGTAAAAGTAATCAGTATTTGAGCCCAGCTCTGATTAAAAGTTCCATTGATTGGGACATCGTATCTTCAGATAAAGAAAATCGATTACGGGAAAATGTTACAGGTTTATTTGTTTTGGGATCTGAGAAAAGTGTATAGGTATTTGTTTGGCTACTTGCCGTGATATTTTAAGAGACGATATTTTTCTTCTTTAATCTAACGTCTTCATTTATTACGTAATAAATACTTTTCTACTTATTGAGAATTATTTCTTCTTATTCATTTCATGACTTAATATTTGTTTTTTCTCATTCCTAATTATTATTTATTATTTCTACTACAGTATATTATAACGTTCTAAAAATGAATTTCTACATTGTGTAAATTTATTCCAGCATTCATCTTATTCATCAGATCTCCTATTCTTCCAGGATTAAACATAAAACTAAATTTAATAAAATAAACTGTAAATTATAGATAGAACGATAAAATGGAGTGAATTGACGAGTTGGAAAGGTTATAATATAGGAAGAGCTGCCTATTGTTTAGCGCCCCAAATATTACACTAACAATAAAGGCCTATAAAATTTAATATCTGATTATATTTCCTCTCCGCTGTTAGTAAATTGCTAGGAAAATTTATGTTGCAGTAAAAAAACTATTTCTCTCTCTTCATTATTCTGAAAAAATGTAGATTTACCAAACTGTTTTTTTCTAATTTCTGAATTCATAAACAAGAATGTATCATTAAATATTTTCTTATGAGTATACATTTTTTTTAGATTACTTTAGGGACGGTCGCATCAGCGTTCAAAATTATGACTTAGATATTAACATGTCACGAGTTGTATTCATCCAGGTAAATGATTCTTGAATATTCTCTCCATGTTTCAAAATCGTTTTCACTAAATAATTGCTAAGTAAAGGCTTTGTATATTTAATAAGGTAAGCATCCAACAAGTACTCAGGTTAGAGACTCAAGAAAACTGGTGCAAAAGCCAAAATTGGAATATGATATAAACATTTATATATTGCACAAAATTTCACTAATAAACCTGTGTACAACTGATCGACAGCTTTTTTTAACATTACCGTCGCGTACGGTAAACTCCAATAAAATTAATTAATTCAATAAAAATTTATTTTCTTAATATTATTTAATGAATACCAATGATCTTTCTATCAAAAAGTAACTCTCAAAACGTATTGGTAAAAATTTCTATACTTCAAATTTTAATCTTTTTCAATATGCACCTACAAAAGTTTCATACAGTTGTATTCCTGCTTTATTGAAAATCTACGTATTCCCTATTATGAATAAAGAAAAAATATATATGTAGCATAGTTATAGAGGAAAAAAAAAAAAAAACGATATATTTTTTTTTCGGTTGCTGCCTGCCTTGGGCTACTGCTTTCCAGTTTACTGCATGTAGCTCTTTCACATCCGGCTGACTGGTATCCGCTTAGAGGCGTCCTGATGGATTGCTTCAAGCCATATGTCCCGCCCATCTTGACCTCCTCGCCTTCATATCATGAGATATTGACTGACCAGTCGCTGCAAGCAGTTCTCTGTCAATTCTTCTCCTCCACGTGTTCATTATCTTATCCCAGATCACTCCTATAATTCTACGGAGGGCTTTCCTTTCGAATCTCTCGATTCTTCTTTTTAGGGTGCCTTTTAGAGCCCAGTTCTTGCAGCCGCATATCAGAGCTGGCTTTATCATTGCATTGTACACCATTAGCTTCAGAGTTTTTTCGGGATTTCAGTATTCTTGACAGGGAGGTGAGGGCTGTGTACTCTGTTATCAGTCCGTTGATCATTTATGTTGAAGAGCCGAGGTATTTGAAACTGTCTACTTTCGGAAATTCTTTGCCAAAAATGTAAACCATGACGTTAGGGACTTCATACTTTATTTCTTCATTTTCTTAATAACAGCTTTTCTTTGCAAGCCGATAAAACAATATATTTTGATATGTAATTATAATTGACAAAAAAAGAAAGCTAAAAGAATATGTATAACTGTTAATCTTATTATAATATTTTATTATAACTGTTATTTTAAAATCACAAAAGTAATGATAATTTCAACTCGAGCTCACTAATCAACGCAAAACTTGGGGGCGTAAGTGGGTTAGTTGCGTGATGCTTCATTTTAACCAACTTTAATTGAAGACGAGGCTGAAATGTTTTCCCAAATCCATACATTTTGAGGAAAACTATATTACTGTCATGAATCAGTACCAACTTAAGGGACTTATAATGCCCCTTAACGGATTCTCTTACTTGAATTTTACATATATTTTATTTACCGATTGCCTATTAATAAAATAAAAAAAGAAAAAGATTTTTCACTATGGAACCTTGAAAGATTCTAAAATGGAATAATAAAAACGTAAGGATTAATAAAATTGAAGTTATTTTAATTAAATAAATTGATTCAATAATATATTTATTTGGGAGTCAATAGAGGACTACATCAAAAAAACGATTTATGAAGTTCCGCCCCTAGTTACTGACAGTGAAAGGAATGACTTATAGCGCGGGAAACCCAACCTCAACCCGAAGACTGAAGCCCAGGACATCCTGTTATAAATCCTATATTTATCAATTCTATTTTTAACATTATATAACCCATAATCAATTGTTAAAAAAAAAAGTAAGTTATATTAACCATGTAAGGCCCACTAGGCCGATCTGCTATTAAATGAATGAATATAATATATTTGAAATTTTCAAGAGATTCAGTTTCAACATTTCTTTAATAAATTTATTTCACGAGACAGATCGATTTTTATTTGAAAGAATTCTTCAGTTATAAGAATGTAAATAATTTCAGTTAAGAACAAAAGTCATAAAATCAATCTCTTTTATAATTCACCTCCAACTTTTCAGTTTTCATAAGCTTTTCGGCATTCTCTTTCTTAGAATTCCGAGGCTCTGGAAGAAAGCAGTGAGGATTTCAACCCTCTGTGTAACTTCAACGAAAAACTGAATCATATCTTTAATTTCAAAACTTTTCTACGTCGCATTAAATGAAACTGGTGGACATTTACCTTGGTAATATTTCCACTCCTTATAACTCCAAATTTTCATAATAACCTAACTTAAAGCCCTCAGTTTTCTTTTATTGCTGAATTTAATCTTAAAAACAAAATTAAACTTTCCTTACAATTTATTGAAACTTGACACCGGGGATGACAACCTTTAATTAAAAAGTTAATAAACGGAAATTATCCTTTAGTTCAATTTTTCTGATTTGTTTGTTAGAAGGAGAAAATTTATTTAACAGTTGTTTTAAATTATTTATTCTTATTGTATAATCTTCATTGTTTAATAAAATACGAAGGGGTAACTCGGTAGTAATCCAGTATTTTATCTGTTCTAGTCAACTTAAAGAATTTGATTTCACCCAAATTAGTTAATACATTACCTGTATTTGATGTGATATATTTTTTAAATAATTTATTTGTTTATAGGGGTTTTTATTTTATTTTTTTAACATTATAGTTTTTAAGATTTTAAATGCCCTATGTTTCGGCCAACCTTGCCATCTTCAGTGACGAACTAAACTGTTAATTTCCACCTCACATCCAACTGTTAAAATTTTTTCACTTAAAATATAATATTGTGGGATAGTTTGTAATTATATGTTTTTAAATTAAATGAAAAAGGGACGAAGTTAATTTGACTTAATTATCAGACATGGGCAGTATAGCCTGGCAAAATTCGTTGGATATTTAAATATTAGTAAAGAGTGTTTGAGACTAAAACAATTTATTATATTAAAACCCGTCTCTAATAAGTGATAACACGATATATATTATAATTTTATTCGCACTTGTAAAAAATTAAACCAGTAAAATTGTTGAATAATATAAGCGTGGCATGGGTGTGAGGCAGGCATCCTTCTCCTAGGTTCAAATAAATTTTATTTACAGACAAGGAGATTCCTCATCCAAACCCTCACCAGCCTTTCCGAACTTACGTCAGAAATTTCTATTTCCGCCATGTTTCCTACAAATTTATTGAGATTTCCATGCAATTTGTTGTGAAACCGTTTGAAAGAATTTTGTTTGATATGGTTGGTGTGAATTGTCTCGTTTGAAACGTAGAGTAGCTAGTTCGGTCTTAAAAATTGTGATTGGAACTTTTGTATTTTCTGAGTGTTTGTCTTTTTAGAATGTCCAACAATTTGGCAACCGTAAGCCCATATAGGCTCTAGTAAATAATTATATACGTTAAGTTACTGCCTGACGGATAATTTAGAACGTATGTTTAGTATGGAATATAATAGTCTCAATTGGACATTTAGCGTTTTATGTTTTTCTTTTGTCAATGTTCCAAGTATGTTACTATATTTGTCTGTATCGGGTGGTTGTCTAAGTAAAATTGAGGACAGGTTTCGTGACATAAAGTCAATGTGACATGTTTAGAAGTTTTAAGTCAACAACTACTATTTTATAATTGTTTTTGATATGTTACCTACTGCGCTTAAATTTTGATAACCACATAAGCCATCCTTATATATTATTTTATTCAATTTATTTATTATTATGGGGGCAAAAAAACAAAACAAAAAAATTCATTTATAGGTCGTATGGTCATGAACTTTATGATGACTTTTCAACTTTTTTTTTAATAACATAAAAGATAAAATAT
>NW_027104642.1:228037-234381 GCF_000696795.3 Halyomorpha halys | reverse complement strand
ATTTACACATTTAAAAAAATAATAATGATAAGACTAAATAAAATCATTTATTTACATTACATATACAAACAAATTGATTGACCAATCAAATAATAATAAAATAAGTAAAAATTGAAGATTAAAACAAAAATTGCTGAAATTAGAATAAATTATATTAATTTTAATTTTTTTTCCTTTTATTGTTTTTTATTCATTTAAACTTTTTTTTTAACGTTGAAAAAATAAATACGCCCAAGAAATTTTAATAAGCTTAGACTACTAGTAAGTCCAAAAAAACATGTAGTCGCTTAAAGAAGACCAAATATATATTTTTTTATATCAAATAAGTTCATATTTGGTCTTAAGAAACAAGTAAATACCATTCTTGAAAAAAAAAAATATATATATATATTATATTATTTTTTAACATAATTTTTTCTATAGTATCAAAATAACGTCAACATATACAAATCTACTTATTCAATTTAAATTTGAGATATAATATATAAAATATACTTAAAATGATTTAGTTCTATATTGGTCTTTCATTTATATATTTTTTATACACAATATATTAATTCTATTTTTTTACCATTTAGGTTTTATTTTCATGGTATGAAGGTTTTAATGATGTTGGTTTTTAAAACTGTGGAGTTTACTAATTGTTTTTGAATCACAAATAATTGGAATTTAAAGTAAATATTTGTTATTGAAATTTTTAAGGATTTATTTTTAGGCTGGTTGGATTGGTGAAGCGCCAGGAGAAATTAGTGGACTGTTACGAAAGCTAAACTGAAAAAAAAATTGTGTTTTGTTTTTCTCTTCTTTTCCTATTGTTATTCAACTTATTAACAATCTAATGTTTGTTATGTAAACATCCTTTTTCCCTTCATTTTATTTGTTTGATTTCGCCCTCTTTTTTTCTTGGTTCATTGTTGTAAACCTCCACCCAGCCCTGATAATGGCCTTAATTGTGGTTCGAAATTTTGCAATTAATAAATTTTTGAAAACTAAGTTTATTCTTCTTAACTAAAGAAGAATAAAAGTCTGCTTCTGGTTTTCCAAAGTGGTTATGATTGTTTCATATAGATTTTGCATACTTTAATATAGGAGTCCTTACTGGCTGCGCAGAATTGGCAACATGTATAAGTTTAAAAAAATGGATAAAGGGTTCGATTTCCTTGGGCAAATGTCAACGGGATGACTTTCATCTTCGGCGTAGTAATGGTTTTGTTAGATCTAAAGCCCGTTATGTAGCTCGGATGCCTTCTCGTCCACAACAGATCATGCATACCGTGTCAACGTCATTTCTTTGGCTATGTTTCCAAGATGCCTATGAAAACTCCCAAGTATCTTAAGTGGAAGTTTATTAAAAGTCAGACACTGTTTCCCCGGAATTAAGAATCTCTGAGACTAAAACTTATTGCTATCACTTATTGTTGACCAAAATAATTGGAGAGATAATTTTAGAGGTTTAATTAGACAATTTTTTGGACCCTAATGCGATCAAAAAAGTTTTACGACAATTTTTTTTTTTTAATTTTATTGTAAAAAAAAAATAATATACTAGTAGGGCTCCTCAAACTGCATTTGCCGACACTCGTGCCCAAAAGGGATTTTCTTTATCAATAACACTTAAACTTTTTTAATAGTACTTTGTTATTTCAACTCTAGTATAACTATTTTACTTTAATTGTACAATAATGGAATTCCTTTTTCCTTTTTTTAACGTTTTAAGTTAATTTTGAAACAGATGAACACTTCTACTCGTATTTGCTAGTGGGTTTCCAGTTAAGCCTCGATATTTGATAACATTTGTCTTCATAATATGTTCTTCAATCTTCTATATACCCAATGCAACTTCTAAGATTTATCGATGAGTATATTGCGGCATTATGGTAGTGCGTAATTATCGTTGGAGAGATATTTCGCAATACAAGCCTATAAGCCACAGACTGGTGCAACTGCAACAACCACTATTGTTGTATGACCTTTGAAGCGTTATTTATCCCAAGGTTGCACTAATATCGGTGCTCTTAACATTTTGTTTTTCTGTTGTGATTCCGAATATTACGATGTGAAAGAGTTAATTTTTGTACAATCTCTATGTTTTTGAGACATTTTTAGAAATTATATAGCGCTGAAGCAAACCATAAGCTGAGGCGGATTAAGTCAGGGAGTTGGCTGTAGCAAATATCGCCAGGATGCCCTGTGCCCTATGCCCGCCTGACGTCACTCTGTGCTCGCCTAATATAGCCTGTACCAGCAGGGTCCTAACCCGTTATTATTTCCAATAAATTTCACAGTAATAGTTACTGTATTATTTTTATTTTTTAAATTAACGTATGATTTATTATATGACTTATAATAAGATAAGGAAGAATTTTTATTTAAAATGATTACTCGATAAAACTTTTTAAACAGATTTAATAAAAATAGCTCTTTGAATAAATTTTAGTTTCTTTATTTTTTATCAAACAAATAAAAAAATATTTGAGTTTATTGGCCCACGGCCACTAGCAAGATGTAAGTTACTGTCATCATGGCAGTACTGTCACACTATGTCCGCCGTGATAGTTAATTATACACGTATACACGTATTATAGCTACAATGATGCTACTGTCAGGTTAATGCCAGTTCAAATGGTGACACATTACAACCACGATAGGAACTGTCGCAGCCTCTTCAATGGTTGAACTGTATACTATTTTCCGTCCTGACATTTACTGTCATACTAGTTACTGCGTGATTGCTGGCAGTTCAAGTTACTTTAGTGACATTTGCTCTAATATTTTTAGTGTGTTCTAGGATTACAGGTGTTTAAAGTTGGTAGTTATTCATAATATTTTAGATATAGTTTTCTTTGTTTATAATACTGTTCTCATGAAACATGTAAAACGCTTTTTACTATAATCAGGACAAAATTATTTGTAAACATGTATTTGGCATATTTACCTAATGTTAAAATATTGAAGATAATATTTTGCTGAGAATTGGTTTAGCGTTTTCCAAAATTAGAATTTAAAGTTTAAAAATGATAACAAATGGAATAAATTATATTTAAATAACGATCATTTGTCTTGTTTCATTGAAGTCTGAAAATAAAAAGTTTGAATTTATGCGTTGAAAGTAAAATTGACTTTACAATGTTTAAGCTGTCTCCTATTACAATGTTATATGTAACTATATTTTTATTTTATTTTATTACATATACTACTAAATAAATAAAATGTTTTACCGACTAATGATTTTTAATCAGGTTGTTAACTTTTATTTTCTGAAGTTATATACGAATGTATACTTTTTATCCACAATTTTTATCGATATTTATTGTTAGGGCAGAAATAGCGATGTTTCTCTAGTACTTTTGTTGCAAAACTTTGGTAATCGAGATCAATTTATTGTTTTTCAGAAAGTTGTTCAAAAACCTCCTAAGCTTGTAAACATATTAATCATTGGCTATATGTGTGAGGCATTACTATCTCCTATATTGGTCAACACCCTTGACCCATTTTTTTTTTCAAAATATCGAAACATTCTTCTATACTTAATTCAATTTTTTTGTTTGTAGCAAAACTTAATATACTAGTTAACGTTGCTGAATTTTTGAAATTTTATATTTATGTATTGGCATAGTATATTAAAGTTTTTACATACCTTATAAAATTACAAAACATTTTACTATGACAATTCGCTTTCACTATAAATAAAACAAAGGCAGATCTTCACATTATTTTTATTTAAAAAATAAAAAAACCTCATTTATCTGAAATAAAATAATAGAGCAGTTGTCTCTCAACTCATAAAATATCAGAGCTTTCGATTACGAATACGTATCCTAGATTGTTGTGTCTGGCAATAGTGAAAATTTAGTTATATTAATGAACATTAAAAATTTGTAATTAAAAAGTAATAATGACGATTTTTATTATGTTTACAAGATAACGAACAAATTTATGTGAAAAACAAAAGACTGACATTAACTACATAAATTATAATTTTTACATATTTTATTGGTTTTTACTTCAATTATTATAGTTTTTTTAGCGTACAAACGAGATATGAACGAATCATATGCAATATTCAATTATTTTTAAAATACAGATCTAAGGATATCAATTTATTATTTTGACATTTCGTTCACACGATGAAGTCCCTTAAAACGAAAAATGAGATATGGGATAGAAGATTAGAAAAAATGTACAATAGAACGATATCTATGTACATTTTTTCTAATCAAGGGAAGAACCTTAAAAGCTGCGGTAAGAACTATTTGAATCAATTATAAATAACCTTATTGCAGGTGTTTATTTTTTCATTTTATACATTAATCACCATCATCATGATCGAGGAAAAAACTTTGAGAACCACAGTAACCCCACATTTTTTAATATAAAACTATTTAATAAGACCTTAAAAATTTATATTAAATTCATTAAAAGTTTTATTATATAAATATGCATTCCACAGTTGTATGAATTCGAGGTCGAAAACTACGGATTACCCGAAAATTTCATTGCCCTTGTAACTAACTTATTTAGTTAATTATTAATTATTAAACTAGATATTAAATGTTTTTTTTATAATAGAATAATTTACGATAGGTACTAATAATTTTGGTAATAAATTGGTGATGTTTTTTAATTTACAAATCAGATTCATATCTGAGTAAATATTTTGATGAAAAACGAATTAAATATTTTAATAAAAACGATACATTCCACTGTTCTGTAACGTTTCAGCCTTTTCTGTCGGTCATTGTCATCTTCACCCAAGTATCAATATTAACCGGTATCGGTTTTAAGTCACCTATCAAGTATAACAGTACTTTATCGCTGTGGTACAAGGCAAGTTCTTGGGAAAATTTATTTTGGGGGCCCGGCTCAGTTGGGATAGTCCACTTATATTTCTTTTACTATTAACGATCACGCCAGACCCAGTGTGACATTACAGCCACAACAGTAACGCTGTCATGATTTTCACTATTAAAAAGTTACACAATGGTTGTGGCTAAGATTTGCCTCAATTACGGAAACAGTACGATAATTCACTGTCAAGGAGTATATATGTGATAGTTGCTTCACTGACATTACTTGTACTATCAACTGTCACGCCAGAGCTAGTGCGACAGTACAATTATGACTGTAACAATCATACAGATAGAGTTATAACGATTCTTGATGTGCGGGAAAAGTGTATCTTTGTTGGGTAAAATGGGGAGAATCATCGTATCTTATTAGTTAAGTATCAGTAACAGAGAAATTGGCCTCACCAATTACATATCATTACCATTTCTAAATAAATAATTATTTGAATATCATATATGTGTAAAATAATTAATTTCTAGAAAAAAAAAAGTTATTATTACAATACTAAAATTTGTTTTGTATATTTGCTGGAACAAGCATATCTTGTAAACAAAGCAAGCGACTGATAAGGGTTAATAATTATTTTCAAACATACAACTCTTGCAAGCATTCGCAATAATTTATGTAAAACTCTGCTTATACTGAGACAATTGTTTCATCTACAACTCATAATTTAAAATAAAAAATATTAGTAACTAATATTACTTTTAAAAAATATATAAATTAAGATGTTTTTTACTCATAGTTGAGAAAATATTATAATATATGATTTACTTTTTATATATTATGTTGCTTCACCATACACTGAAGAAGGGCTGCAAACAATACATTACCATTTATGTAGGACTCTTTTTTGTCTTCACTCCAGGCAATGATTATATAGATATAGTTATATATAGAATGTATGAAGATATTGTAATAAGATAATGTAACAGAAATTTTTGATGTCATGGCCAAAGAGTGCAACGGATTGAGATGTGAGAAAATTCCGTCATAAGTAACAAATTACGCAGTATTGGTTTGATGCAATGAGACTAGAAAGTTGTGCTATTCTGTTCAGGTTATTGGAAACAAATGCATTTAAAATATTACTAAGTTTTTGATCGAATCAAAAATCTAAATCCAATCAGTTGAATTTGATTATAAACCATCAACACCGTGAGTTGATTTATTCTCTCCCTGACCTTTGATGAAGGAAGGTGGGGTCGGACAAGACCTAAGCTACTTAATGTTCAACCTATTCCAAGGAGCTTAAAGTTTCGAGCTGGGCATTCTCCTTTGAACGCCCTCCAGTTCCCGTTCTAAATCGATTCAGAGGATTGTTTTTAAGATAGTAGGTTTCACTTCCATTATCGATACTCTATCGATTAATAAATATATTACGAGTATATATGTAACTAACTCATGGTTGATCTCTTTCCTGCAAAACAATAACGATAATTTTTGTTGAATATTGAAATAAAAATAATGGTTTGAACAAGATATTGTTTATATAT
>NW_027104642.1:200639-227954 GCF_000696795.3 Halyomorpha halys | reverse complement strand
ATTATATATACCTTATAAATACAATATCGAAACAAAAATAATTCGAAAATACTAAAAATAAAAGTATAATTATAGATAGGTTTTAATTTATTGAAGTTTTATTTATACCATTCATTATTTTTTGATGGATTATTTCATTATATTTTTTTATAACTTGGTTCTTTCTTACCCCGAAGCTGCTGCAACTTTCAGGTTCGTTCAATAGATTGAAGGATGCATAGAGTTAAGGACGGTATAAAAAAAAATTTTGTAATATATTTTGAGGTTGGGGCCCCAATGAATTAAAATTAAGCAGTATCTTTACATTTTCTTTCTCCGCCTTAAATTGTTGATATACACATTCGGATACATGTATACTTATAATTGCTGATATTACTTAAATTTTTTGATCATTTATTTGGAATTTATAAAAAAATTACACAGTGAACAGATTAACCATGAAAGATAAAATTATGGAGTATACCATTTCTTAACCTATGATTGATTTAAAAATCAGTTGTCAGTTTTGCGATTATGGAATTCTCTAAATATATGAGCGAGCTATATCCCTACCTCGCTGGCCTTGGCAATAACTCCAAGGAGACTCACCTCTCAACATTTAGAACATTACAGTAACATTTCAAAAAAACAATAACAATAAAAATGTAATGAAACAAATACACTGCATTACAATCATATCTCTTGCATACGATATTTCATAAAAGTAGTCTAAAATCATTGGCCTGTATAATATAACATTGCATTAAAACGAAAGAATATAATAAAAATAAATAATATACAAATGTAAGCAAAAATAAATAAGAAATTATTAGCGTTGATGATCAGCGATGGTTTACACAATGAAACAAAAACAAACAAATAACAAAATAAGAAAATAGAATTTGATAAACTACTTTGGCATATACATTTTATATATATAGTTATTTCATGTAACTTTAATGTTCCTGGATTATTAAAGGTGAATCAAATCTAAACATTATTTCTATCAAAATGAATTCACGAAATGTTGATGATTTCTTGTTCGGAAAAGAATGTGGGGGAACTATATTTCGTGAACTATTGAACATAAAGAGATACACTCGTATAAGGGGTCTAATATTAGGAAATTTATACACCACTAAAAACAATAAAATTTCTTTTCGTACCGTAGTTGTTGAGGACTGCTCGAAAAATGAGCGAAACTTATTAAGTTTTTCTATATGATGTTTCAAATTAAGTTTAAGTTCAATTAATTCAATTTTTATTTCTGATTATGTTGAATAGTTAACCAAGATTCTATAGTCGTATCTTGATTGAATATTTTCATTTCGGTTCTTTACGCTAATGAAGGATTTTCTTTAATTATTTATATAGTTATTTTGTGTATATTGTTCTGTTTTCGTTAATACTATTTATTATATTTTATTTAATTGAAAAATAATTATTTAACATGTGTGTGTTTATATATATCAGTTATCCTTTTTATATAATATATAAAGTATATCGTAAGGAAAAGTGTTGCGGTCTTGCAAAATTTTGAATTCAAATTTTCGACATAAATATACATTTTGAGGTCCCCTGAGTTCAAATTACCTAGTCTCGCAAAATGGTCTGTGTTAATGAATGATCAATTAAAATTATTCAAAAAAATAACTTAATTTCTTATGTTTTTATTATATTGTCAGCATCAAAGTTCCAATTGCGAATTGTTGAGGTACTAATTTATAAATTCTTATTGTATTAATTGATTAAAGAAAATCAAATGAAAAATAACCTTTCTTGAAATGTTATATGGAATATGCCATGATGTATTATTTTAATAGCTTCTTAACCCATTATTATTTTTTTTTTAATTTCTTTTTCTTTAATAAGTGCATATGTAATGTATCCCTTTTCCATTTTTTATCTCCTGCCTTGCAAGGCTCAAAATAGTGTTAATATTATTTTCTTTAATTAAACTTATTTTGTTTTCTATACTTATATTCTTATTTATTTATCTTTCTTTCCTTTTTTTTACAGGTAAGTGGCTTATGGAACCAAATCCTTTTCAATATGACCGGTAAGATCACTTGAAATGTATTTAATTATTTTATAAATACTTACTGTTGGTATTTCAATTACTGCTGCTACTTATATATCAAATTCTAAGAAGTAGAGATATTGACCTCAATAATTTCGTTATACTTTAAATAATTTTCAATAAATGACATGAAAATGAGAATTTCTAAAAGTATTTAGCTTAAATAGTTCAAGGGACTGCTGTTTTTTTTTCTTAGCAATATGCTAAATAAATCTGTATTCAATGCAATAAGTGTATATTCAATTTAATCATTAATATATAATATATAGATGTTAAAGTTTGTGCTCTAGTTTTATCTATTCCCGACTTTTGTTTTATTTTCTTAGCTCAAATTAATGTAAAAATGACCAAAAAAATAAATTGGAAATGCCCACTTTTAACTGACTATGAGGTAAATTTGGAATAAAATAATCTTTAATTTATTTTATTTTATTGGAAAATAAAGATTGACGTATGGATATATAACTAGATAATAAATGAATTATTACCTACTGGAGTTCCATATTTTCTACACTAGTTAAAATTTTGATCAGAATCCTACATCGAAAAAGTTAGGAATAAAAAAGTCAATAATAATTTAATATCATGAATGCTTAGAATTAAATTAACAAAACCTATTTTTTGTTGTTTAGAGTTAATAACATGTAATGTGGGTCATTCGTGTTTCGTCTATTGTAAATTTACATATCGCTTAACTTTGGTGTATATATTCGGAGTGGAATATCAAAAAACATTTTAATTGAATTAATATTGAAAAACAAATAAAAAAAGTTCTGATATAAAATTTTCTGATATCTTGATCGCGACATGTATTATTTTAATTTAAATTAATTTATGATTTATATGGTTAAATTTTATTTTACTATTTATAATTAAGTTATTTTTAATAATAAAAGAAATGAAAAAATAGTCCAAAATATAAGTTTTAATAAATTGGTATTATGCCTGACCTAATTGTGAGGGTTGAATAATATAGTTGTTGATAACTATTAATAATAGTGCTAAGATAAACTTATACAAAATATGCAATTAAACATAAAATATGGCAAATTAATTAATAAACTGGATTCCCCTATTGATATGTTGTTCCATAGGTTAATTTTAACTATGATATTATATCAGACCTGGGCAGAATAGCCTGCAAATTTAATAATTGATGTAAGGCTGTGGAATTATGTCTTAAGTAACGCTAATGTATAATTAATAATATTTTTAAATTATTAGTAATAACGTATAATTAAAGCTGTAATAGATTTACCCTGATGATGGAAACGTTGGACATTTGAAGTTATCTGTTAAAGCATGTTGGAATTTTATAGATGTAATTATTTTAATTGAGTTATAAGAAATTAAAGTTCAAACGTGCTTTTTTTGAATTTTAATTTATTACAAAATAATTATATTGTAATAAAATAAAAAAGAATGTTACCGATTTAAACCAATAATTCAATAATAAAAATCAAAAGTTTATCATTGCACCGCAGAAACCAATTTTCATTTATTTTTATTTCTATGCTATTAGCTCACTGCATTATAAAGTTTTTTATTTTGTCAATATAAAAATTAATCACTAATATCATAAACAAATATTTATTTTTAAATATATTTAAATGATCTTTTTACCTAAATTATTTTATTTTTATATTTCTTTATAGATTTATTTATATTATAACACAAAAAGTACTCTTTTAAGATTTTACTTTTTTATTTATTATTATTATAATATTTGTACATTTATTAGTTTAATATTAAAACAGTAATAATTATGATGCTTTCTTTGTACTTGGATGAATGATTTATTGATCTTTTATTACTTATACTAGTTTAGTGCATAAACGTGTTACGTTAATGTCACTGGAGTTAAATATTTTTTAGTCAAAATGTAGTTGAAGAATTATTAAAATGAGCGTAAAACTAGAAATATTATTTGATAATTTTTTTATTGAAAGCCTTAAATTAACGTTATTAATAAACAAAAAAAAAAAAATCTGTACCTCTGCATCCCATGAAGGGTCCGGGGTGCATAATTTTGGAAGTACTGTTACGCAACGGTTGTGCAAGGAGGTGATTTGGTCATATGTCAGATTCATGCTCGACTGCCAGATTTTCTCTCGAGGGGCTACTTAAGTAAGGGCTCTCCTTTTTGAGGCTGGGTAACTTCGGGGGCTTTTGAACCCACAGATAACAGAATAAGTTATCGTCTGTTACAGCCGGATTCAAACCTGGGTCCTTACGTGTTACCACTGAGCCACCCCGCTTCCCTATAAATATCCACTTTAATTTATTTTCTGTCATTCACATATCTAATGAATATTATCCGACTCACTCTTCTATATCTCTGTTAGACTAGACTTATGTGCTATATATAAATCTGAGATATCTTATTTAATCTATGTAAATAAAAATGATGTCAAACGTTTCATTTAAAAGGGTGTTCTTGGAGGTTTTTTTTTTTTTCTGAAGTTTCCTGTGGGAAGATTTTATTTATGACTTGTGACAGGAAACTTCCTAATGATCAGAATTTCTTTCAGGACTCGTAGCCTACTTTTGAAGCAGATCAATCAATCTCAAACATAACAGACTTTTCCAACCCAAACAGATAAAGCTTTGTTACTTATTGCGTAAACACCTTTTTGAGTTCATATTGCTGGCTTATATCGAGCACTTTTTTCCTTATCGGAAGGTGTGGTTAATGAAGTATGAAGATACATTTTATAACAGTCCTCCTTTGAAAAGATATCGCTGGTTAAGCGAGTGGGCCGGAGTTTAAACCGGAGAGAGTAAAAGAAAAATCTTCAATATTAATATTAATTCAAATGGCAGGCAAAAATTAAAATACAATTTAAATTTTAAAAAAAATCTTTAGATACTTGACTTTATTCAAGTATACTAATAATCTAGAAGATGTAGTAAAAAAATAAATTATTTTCTTCCGTTTTACCGAACAAACATTAGTGTTTTCTGTTTAGTAAATTATTTATCTTTTCTTTTACTGCCAGTAAATCCAGAGAGCCGGTTTAGTGGGTATTCTACTGTACTATTTTTCGTTCTTCTTCCTAGGAATTTTTTTATGAACTTTCTGTAATTGTGATCTATAAAAAGGAAAAAAAAAACACTAAAATATTCGCTATAATAGAAATAGATGAAATTTGCAACACGAATACATTAAATTTGGGTCCGTCGCTACGTTCTCAAATATTAATAATTTTTTAAAGTCCAAACTTGTATTTTTCACTATTTCACTATATTCACTCGATATACATACCATATCAAAAAATTACTGGCCACCCTTAAGTTTTATTCCACGACCATAGGCTGAAAGATGTAATCAATTTATCCTTTCCAAGTTTTATGAAAAATTTATTTATCAATAAATTACTAAAATATTAGCAAAACGTGAATAAAATTTATGAGGTTCTTTGCGCACATCGTCTACACAATAGGTGTGAGATTGAACACTTTTTAGATGTGTATTTTATGTATACAACTTATTTATAAAATATTAGTGCTACCTGACTTTTTGCAAGGTAAAACACAACTTAAATTTAAATTTTAGGTTTAGGCACCGTATCGCCGGAATCAATAGTCAGAAAACGAAATTTTATGTATGAAAGTTGTAGTAAATTTAGTTCTGTAAGTTTTATACGAAACATTTTTCCTATATTTGCCAAAAACGAATTTATATACAAAAAATTTTAAATGTTTGAGTCCACTTATCACAGTAAGTGGGAGATCGAAAACTGTTTACAATATACTTTATATTATTATACTTATACTTTATATATTTATATATATATAGACACACACATAGAATATATCAAACAGTTTGTAAGGTAAAACAACTCAACTCTAAACAAATGATGAATTAATACGTACACATTAACTCAATATTTTCATTATCCGTAACTACTCAAGTAATTAATTGCTACCATCAAAATTACTGTTTCCCAAAACTCCCTTATAGCTACAGATTGTATAAAAGACAAAACTTTAAAATAATATCGACTTTTCAACAAAGGCTCTCAATTCAGCAACTAAAACGGTAGCATGTCATTTTAGTTTTTATTTATAATAAATATTTTCAGTGGGCACCTGCATTCCCCCCACAATTTTGTTTTCGACACAATAACGAATACCACAATGGCAAGAGCCCACGTGGAAAGTCAGCGCCAGGTGGGAAGACTGCCTGAACAAAGATACGGTGGGCTCAATTCGGCTGATGGGAAACAATAAGAGAAGGTGGACGAAGCTGGTTCCAAGCAAAAAAATAACCGAATGATCTGTAAAGCATACTTGGAAAATTATAGATATTATAATTACAGTACATTTTACAGAATATTTAGCAGAAACAGTTAAACAAAATTAAATTATTGTAGATCGCTACGAATCAGGTTTTTAAATATATTGCTACATTACTTGTATTGTGGCACATCTGATAAATAAAATAAAATATTTTGTATTTGACATATTCAATAGATTGAATTTACAGACTTTGGTATGGCAACCGGTGCTGACTGTTTTGGGAGAGTTCATAGAGGGATCATAGTAGAGAAAGAAAACCCTGTCTTTGGTACTATCTTTGAAACACGTCCATTTCAAAGTAAAACTTAAACTTTTTTTTCAGATGTGCTATTCAAGCAAATTAGCGATATAAAAGTAAAAATATACCAGTGGGCATATGTTTAATAATTTTTGTAAACAGCTTTGAACAAGTTTATAAATGGAAGGTTTTTAAATATATGTTTAATTAGTCCAAAATTTCACTCTCGACTGTGAGTTTTACAACTAAACGTTGGAAAACATATTTTTCGTTCTTAAACATGTAGTGTCCACTGCGCTAACTATTATTATTATTATTAGCACAACAAACCGTGGAGATCCAAGTCCTCTTGCAATGTACTTTGGAAATATACATCGCGCGTTTTATGACGTAGTTTTCATAAGGTGGGTTCGTCATTCCCACGCCTATTTTTTGTGAGTGCCACCCATTGGGTAACGAGCCTTAAAAATTCCCGGGGGGAGGGGAGAAGCTGTGAGTGAGTATTGTATAATTATGTGCTTGATAAAATCCCGGATTGGGCTGGCGACTCGAACTCGCACCCTTCGGGTTGGCAGACAGGCGCAGTACCTCGCTTACCCCCTGCGCTAACAGTCCTCAAAATTTGTAACCAAAGATTTTACTACTGAAGGCTATATTATATAATTTTATCCCTAAAGATTGTATTTTTCAATTATGAAAAGGTAATAATAATTTCACAACATAAAAAATGAAGTTTTTGATTGACGCTAGTAGTAGGGGCACTGGTGCTGTACTGTAAAAGTACGGCTAGTAGTGGTAAGGGTACTAGAAGTATGGGTTCTAGTAGTGTAGGTAGTAGTACGGGTACTAGAAGTATGGGTTCTAGTAGTGTAGGTAGTAGTACGGGTACTAGGAGCACGGGTCCAAATTTCATATTACTCTTCTTTTTCATACTGTATGAATTATGTAAAATCCGTTGATGAAAAAAAATATCACGTAAAAAAATGTTTGTAGTTGCGGGAAAAATCGCCAAAACTAGTGATAATACTTTAGTAGCTAACAAAAAATGCAATTAATTAGTATCCAACTTTAGTCTCAAAACAGTCCAATTTTTCGGCCAATTCGGCTATCCTCAAGGCTAATATAATAAATAACAAGTTTTATTATACATACATTTTTAACAAACAACATATTGCTGATAATCTTGCATACCTTAATATAAATTTACACCTCACATCGAATTATTTAATAACATTTTGCAGGTTATTTTGCCTAGGTCATTAATTTCAGTATAATCATGCAATGAAACAATGGCTCGCAGTTATTTTATATTTAAGGTATGCTAAATTATTAGTAATAATGTTGTTTGTTAGTATTTTTAAAAATGAATTCATAATAAAAGCTGTTATTTATTATATTATCCTTGAAGATGGCAGAATTGGCCGAAACGTTGGACTTTTAAAGAAATAAAAAAAGACTGTTTTGAGACTAAACTTGGATACTAATTAATTTATTTAAACAATAAAAAAAACATTCTCAAAAAGATAAAAGATTATACATATAAAAAAATTAAATGTTCAGTCAACAAAGTTAACTTTTCCCTATAAAAAAATATTGATTTGACCCAGCTAATGATGTGTTATTCGGCACATTGACTCAGGAACAATAACAAAGAAAACTGATTTTTTTTCTCAATTCTCTTGATGAATAATACTTGATCCGTTGGTTCATTCTCCCCTATTCTGAATCTACTTTAATATCATAGCTCTGAATAATATCGTTGCATATTAAACCCTTTCAACTCATTGATTAATTTTCAAGCGTTCTATAAAATAACTTACGTTTTATGAAATTCATATTACTCCTGACTTTAAGATCGATTTTTTAAAATATATTTAAAGGTTTTTAAACAAATATAAAATTGGAACAATGTATTTATAGTTAGAAGTAATACAGAAGCGACGTATGAATCATTCTGTTTATGAAGAGTAGGAAACGTATTTATAAATATTTGTTAGTGGGTTGTATTTGTGTGGACTAAAAGTGAGTCGGTTTTCTGAAATTAGTCTAATTTAATTTCATCTTTTCCTCCTTCATTAATGCAGACAAATTCATGTTTTTAGTAGTATCATCTAATAATTTATATAATTAAACTAACACAGTCCAATGATATTTTTCTGATTTCAAAGGACTGGATTATAATGAACGTTATCCATCTAATTAAAGAATATTAAACTTTTATTTTTATTAATTTATTTTTTTTTTGTTTTTTAAAAAAGATTATCAATAAAATTTAAAGATTTCAGTTACCGTTTGCATGATAAACATAATCTAGCTTTTTTTTTTTAATTAGATATATACACTCATTCTTTTGTGTATTTTATATAATTAATAAACTAGCATTATAAAATTATACATTTGAATTGAAATAAAATAAATTTGGAATAACAAATCATATGGCATTAGGGTTGTTCTGGGGTCCTAATCCATCCCATAATACCTAAAAAAAGCCTTATCTACTGGCTCTGGCTCTCAGCAATGAAACATTCTTTTATTGCAAATTTTAATTTTAAATTCTATTCAAATGAGTCCACATGCGATTAAACTGCTTTATTGTTTCGTATAATTACAAAATAAAGGAATTAAATGTTAATTTCAATTATTTTTGTGTTCTATCCTCGGATATGAAGCATTTTGGTTGCGTCTGGACTGGTTTTCGTAACATGTAGAATTCTAAGACTGAAAAATTTGAAATAAAAAAAATCTGCAATACTTGTGAGACAGTGCCATTAATTGAGAACTTTTTGCAGGTATCGAGGCATAAATAACAGTATTAGAGATCTTTTAATTTCCTTAATTATTTTTTAAATATCCGCGGCCGAGACCTCTGTACCTTTCAGGAATAGAAAGACAATAACACTTGTTCAAACAGAATTGTGCTTACAGATAATTTACATCTGTTGCAGTGAGGTTATAACCCATTACCAAAATCCTTTGCCTTTCTTCTAAACTTCATTATTTATTATTTCAAATATTAAAATTATAAACATATGAAAGTATTATGTTAAAATAATTTTGATTAATATAAAAAATATCTTATATAATATCTACTCAATAATTGTTCTTTCAGTGTATATACCTTAAAGTATATACGTAGGAAATCATTTATTTGTAGTCATGCTTCCGATATAATTTTTTTGCTTTTTTTTTCATTTTAAAAAAAAAATAATCTTTAATATAATATAGGGGGTATACTTATTTATTCCTTTATAAAATAAATAGTTATATATTAATACATTAAAGTTAATGTGATTTTTGCCACTGTATTTCATTGGCCACTGCTTTCTGATGTGGAATATATGGTTATGACTTAATCTTTCACTTTTTTTTAGATTTCCATAATAAGATTCGTTCAACAGAATATCCCAACCCTGCCATTCATTGTAGTAAATGCAAAAATTAAAAAAAAAAGGTATAATGAAGATTAACAGAAAAATGTCAAAGTGCTATGATATAAACAAAATCAAAATTTACAATTAATTATTAGATGTTTAAAAATTAATTTATTTATAAATATAATATCTAAATATTCATTAAAAACGGCATTTTGTATCATAATTTTGTTTGTCAATAAAATTAATTATGCAAACCTTTTAGATTAATTTATGCATATATAAAATATTAAAGTTGGAATTTTTAATTGTTCCGATAACTTATTATTTCAGCTAGTGCTCACTAGAATGATTTGCATGAATATCGTGTGTAAAAAAAAAAAAAAAAGATGGAATATTAAAAAAATGAATCATAAATATTTTCTACACGAAATCAATACAGGTGGCAGTCCTTGACGACACGCATGCAAAGTGTTTATATTAGCTCCCAGCCTGTTACTAATACATAAGGCAAGGATCGGCTCATTATCGATTATTAGGACTTACATAACTTTCATAATCATATAAAAATTTGGTGCGTTGCGAGCCTCACACAACTCGTACTCATCATCCTACATACGACCCAAAATATTGTGTGGATTGGTGAGATCTAGTAGGAATCTTTTTTTATGATTTTCAAAAAAAAATATTCTAAATTATGAACAAATCATTTTTATTTGCTGCCATAAGATTTCTATCTTTTAGTATATTGAAGTGGGAGAGACCGAGATAAATTTTTTACCTGTAAAGAATACGACAGTTTAACAAAGTCGTACTGAAATCGGGAATTATCGGGTGTTCTCGGTCCGTCCGAATCGAGTGCCTCTGTATTTCGATTGTTCTGTAGTTATTAATATTTTTTTTTTAAATTGTTTTGTATTTGTCCGTTTTTAATTATTGCTAACAATGAGAACTGTTTATATTTTTAAAATAAACAAAATTGAAGATACTTTTAGGGTAAGATTATTAAAAAATCTTCATTTAAATCCTCACACTATTTTAATGAGAATCTAACTATTCTAATATCTAAATTTTAATGACACCTAACTGGAATTAAAAGCCATTTTATTCTTTACTAACATGGTGACATTAATCAAAATCGTTAAAGTCGTAGAAATGTCAAAAATAGATTTATAATAAATAGAATTTCCATAATTCCATAATTTCCTTCTTTTTTATTTTTAATTTTCTTTCACGTCCCAGACTTTATATCCGTCTTAAATATTTAATTTCAGTTTCTTGCGATTTATTGTTTTTGAGCTAGGCTGTTCACAGACAGACACACAGACCATTTTGCGAGACTATGCTTTTTGGACTCGGGAAACTCAAAGTATGCACAAGTATTTACGTCGAAATCTAGAATTAGAAATTTTTCATGATTGCATTACTTTCCCTCACTATATATTCCATATAGAAGGAAGTAGTAGTAAACATTTTGCATCATTGTATTTTTTTTCTCCGAAATAAATACTTACAATTACTTACTTGAGGTGGATAGAAAGTAAGTTAGGATTTCGGTCTGTCCTGAAAGCGTTAGTGTACCCAATGCTCGCGATTCTTTTAATACAGTGTAACTTCTCTTAATGGAAACCCTTCATAAAGGACAATTTTATTTAAGTCCAGGCCAACAAGGTTCATGTTTAATGCATTTGAACCCCTCTATTACAGAACCCCTCCACTCCGGGCGCTGCCAGTTTTATTCCCCATCAGTTCTTTTTTATTTCTCTATAACGGACAAAAGAGATACTATTCACATGATACCGTTTTTTGCTGAATGTATTACAGCATTAACGAAAAATATATCAAATGAAAAGCATTCATAACGTATTTTATATATGTATGTTGTTATCTAATTACAAATTAATTCTAATTTCAAATCAGTTAAAAAAAAAAGAAAGTTATTCAGAAATTATATTTCATATTAAAATAAACCAAGAGGGCTGCTAGATTATTTTGTTTTGATTGTTTTATTCTGGATTTCCTCTACATTTTACCAAAAACTTTGTCCACTTGTTCTATAAGGGGTAGTATTCACAGGACTAAGCGACATTAAACTATTGTGTAGAAGCATTTAAGTATCTATAAAAAAATATATGTATTTCCTTTCTCAACATTTATTGTGCTGTTATATTTTTGGCAGAAACAAAATTTATATTCGCTAATTCCACCTCGAGAAATACTAAAATACAAATATTTATAAAAACAGAAAAATAAAAATTTATTGTTTGAAATCTTCGATATCTAGTGTGGTAGTTGAAAGCTTTTAAATTTTTTTAAAATAATTTTTTATATGATGATTGCTGAATGCTGGATATTACTTTTCGTTGCAAAAAAAAAAAATATGAGTTGAATTTTGGTTTAATAAATTTAAAGATCCTGTAGAAAAAATAATTAAAACCATCTTATTGTATTTTGACTTTTGAAGTGTAATTTTGGTCTGTTGATGCAGAGTTTCCTCAACAGAACAGTTGTGTTGACAGAGATTACCTTGAGTAATGCAGCAACATTTCAGTCGAACATTTTCCTTTTATTGAGTCTTGAGTTCAAGGTCTCGTGGAGAATAATTAGAATCTGAAATGAGTAATCCGTTTCGATTGTAGAAAAAATGACAGATCAACTATACATCTGTTTAAAAAAAAAATCAGATCTAGAGGTATAAACGGTATTAATAAAAACACTATTGATGTGATATAAAATATAAACAAAACATTATAAAATGAATAAAAGTCTGTCTATCAACTAAAAAAAAATTGTACTCGTTCAACCTGTTCAGATCAACCTTGAAAATATTCATACTTTCAACTACATTAATCGACTCGCTTATTCCACATATACGTTACTAACGGAACATTCTGTTCCGTGCCCTATACATTCCACACATAGTATAAATATAAATAAGCATACTTAGAATTAAAATTAAAAAGTATGATAACTAATAAAAACGAAACTTAGGTAAAATAAAAATAAAAAATGTTTAAGTAAATCCTTTAAAAACAAATATAAGTTATAAGAAATAATTAAACATTTTTTTAAAAATTTAGCGGTAAGTTATGTTTACTAAAACATTGAATCAATATATAACTTTTTAGATCTGGCAACGAATTTTGTTATTTTCTATCCTAATTTTTTATCATTAATGAGATTGTATTAATTTTGATTTGTTTTTAGTTCCGCATCCATATTGGACATCTGTTCGGAGTAAAGTAATGCTTTAATTATAAATTATTATTATCAATTAAAAAATATTATTAGTTATAAATTATCATATCTTAAAATATAATTTTACAGGCTCACATCAACTGTTTAAGTCCAATATATCTTACCAAAGTCTAATATATTTTAGATAAAATTTAACTTATGAATCAACGCATCAATAAGGGAATCATGTTTATTTATTTATTAATTTGCTTTATATTTGACTACCCATTTCATTTAAATTTAACAACTTTTAATTATAAATTATCTTAGCGCTATTATTACTTCTTATCAACAAGTGTATCATTAACCTTCCTCACAATCAAGTCAGGCTTATTACAACTTATATTTTGGACTGTTTTAATATTTCTCTTATTATTATAAATCCTATTTCATTTAATCATAAATATTAAACTTAAATTTAACCATATAAATTATAAATTAATTATAACTTAATATTTCTGCATAATTTTGGTTTAAATTTAAAATTATAATTACTATTTGCTGATATATGAATGGCCATGATTCTTTTTAAAATAGTATTTTCTTCATGCAAAATTATTGTATTTTCAAAATCAAAATTAAGTTTATTATTGGATGCATGCTGTACCAGTGCTGTGTTATTTGAATTCCTCTCCTTATTTATATATCATTGCTATGCTGATACAAAATAAAGAAATAGAATGAGAAGAAGAGTGAGAAAATAGTCCAAAAAATTAGTTGTAATAAATTGATAATAAGACTGAACTGTTCTGGAGGAAGATTAAATAATATTGGTGTTGATACATAGTGATTATAATGCCAAGATAATTTGTAACTGACAGTTTTTAAATATAAATGAAATAGGTAATTAAAGATACAGCAAATCAATTAGTAATTAAACATGATTCCCTGATTTATACATTGTTTTATTGGTTAATTTTTATTTAAAATATACTAGACCTGGGCAGAATAGCATACTAATTTACTAACAGTTGATTTAAGACTGTAATATTATAAATTATAGTTTAGGTATGCTAATTTATAATTAATAATGTTTAAAAAAATATTTATAATAATTCATAATGAAATCTGTAATTTAACAGATTGTCCCTGATGATGGCCTGGTGGTCGTAACCTGGTACATTTGAAGTTATTTTTTAAGAGTGATACAAATTTTTACTACTAAAATGGCTTAAATAATAGTAAAAAATGATACGAAATATGATCTTTAATCCTCTATCATGGATTATAGCGAAACTAAAAGAGCTTTTCTCTTAAATAATTATGTTTCTAAACAAAATGTATTCTACCTATGAGAAGTAATACGAAGTAAACTGATATAAAATTACTAAGTTTCATAAAAAAATATATGCGAATTTTAATTTGACCATTAGAACTATATTTTAAAAAATATAAAAGACATTGAGGTAAATATAGTGAACAAAATACAGCGGCAAACAATATGTAGTATTGTCATATTCCAACAATTGTCATGGTAAACCAATAAGATGATATTCTGTAATATTTAAAATATATTAAACAATTGTCATGGTAAACCAATAAGATGATATTCTGTAATATTTAAAATATATTAAAATTTTTACTAACGAATTTCGAATATCTTATATTGAAATATTCAATTAAAACAAACAAAAAAAGGTTTTAAGTCCTAAAAAAAGGAGGGATCAATTCGGAGTGGATGATAAGGTCATCCCGCACAATATATAGATAAAAAAGATTAAAATATAAAAGATGATATCACATATGCTTAATAAAACAAATATTTTTTTCTCTAGAACAGACACCAGAAACACAAATGCATTGTTATCTCACAGCGCTAAGCCTGGCTGCAAGAAAAGACTAAGAGTAAGAAAAGAAATGAACTAAGGGATAGAGATTTAAGATAACAATTAAATAATAATAAATTCCTAAATAATTCTTTAAATTAAATTTATATATATATAAAGTGTCAAGATAAACTTTAAAATTTTATTTATCTTAGTATAAAAAAAAGGAATGGTCGAATCTTTGTCCACAATAAACTTTTGAATTACTGGACCGACTTACGTTCTGTTTTTTTCAAAATGTTATCCTTGGACCTTGGGAAGGTCTAAAGATACTAAAATCACCGAATTTTTGGATAGAAAATAAGTTATGAACAAAATTAAACGTTATATTAAATAAATCAAAAGGTATCCTCGTTTAGTCTAAACACTCTTTATTATGTCAATAGTCCAACGTTTCGGCCAATTCGGCCATCTCCAAAGACAATCTTCAAATAGATCTTCAAGCTACATTATTTTTTAAAACTTTTAATTTTCGATTAATCTACACTATCACTATCAAATAAATAATTAATGACTTGGGCAGAATAGCCAGCAAAACATTTTTAAATTTTGATGTGAGATGTGAATTTATATTTGAAGATTGTTCTTGAGAATGGCCGAATTGGCCGAAACGTAGGACTATTGATATAATAAAGAGTATTAAGACTAAACAAGGATACAATTTGATTTATTTAATAAATAAATACCAGTCTCAAGAAATTGAATAAATTATATTTAAAATCAAACTTATTTGGTTTGTAGCACGGAAAGTTGAGTTTTTTTTTACGGTTTTGTTTTTTACTAATAAATCCGTCTCTTTTCGAAGAATAAGAAAACAATACTACTCATTCCATTAAACGATGTTATACTCAAAAAATAGACTACTACAGTAGGTCTACAATTTTTTTTTAGGAAAAAACAAATCATATTCGTTTTTAGCGTGATCTCAAACTGCTAAAAACTATTTTTCAAGGAAATTAAAAATTGGAAATGTTTCACCTTAATTTATTTGGAGAATTTTTTTTTCTTCCGTTGACTACCCTATCGTTCGTAACTCCTCTACATTTGATCCAATTGCTACGTTAATAGAACCGTTAGGAAACCGATTGTCTGCTCTTTTAACCTACATTAAGACAATTTAAGGGCGAAATATGGCTTTAAAATAAAGAAAGACAAATTTAAACGTTTTATTTTGTGTCTCCGGTCCTACTGTGTTCAATTAGATACGGATCGCGCCCTTTGGCGTAGTTTATTGAGTTCTAAACCACGGCCACGTTGGCTGTAGATTAGTTTGGTAGTGGCGAAAATTTTGAGCTTTAAAATTTTATTTTCTGATGTTTTCGAAAATTCGTATTTATGGGTTTCTTGAGGTGCTAAAAACTAATATCAACTATGTTTCACTCCTAAAAAATCTTTTACCATACTTCCATAGGTCAGTTGGCTTGACAAACAGTTACTTTTTCGATCCTTATCGCATATGTTGGTTTAATTATAATAATAAAGTATAGATAAATGATTAATTCTAACTGAATAAAATAATTTATAACAGACTATTAATTGTGTTCGTTTAATCCATGTACATCCTCAAATATAGCAATGCCGGGTCAGCTAGTTTTATATATACTATTGATTTTTTGACTTCGTAATTTAGGATTTATTCAGGCTAATTGACAAAATGTCGCCAAATTTTACCGTATAGATTGCTGTTCCATTAAAAAAATGTAACGAAAAATAAATTATACATGATAAATTTGGACAAGGTATAAAATCCTTAGTGAATTTCATTTGTAATGAAAATTTCGAAATTATCGTTAAAACAATATTTGCTGTTTCCAATTTTATTATCTTCTGAAGGCGATCGAAAAGATTGGAGCCTTCACAATTCGAATCATGTAATATGTTCTATACATTCATTAGGTGAGAGAAACGCACACTTTTATATCTATATACATTTTCACATTTCGTAATAAAAATATTGTTTGAATTATTATTGTGAAACTTCTTTAAATATAACATTGTTTACAATAATTAAACACTGAAACTAACGTCAGTGGATTTAGACAATTCTTATTTTTTTTTTCGCTATAAATACATTAATCACTGTAAATGCATATAAATGTATTGATGAAAAATATTTATTTACATTGTAAATTGTGGGTGTTTGATAATCCTTGAGTGGGTAACCGCAATGCGGGTAGGATTCTCAGGTCGTCAATGAATTTATCTTCAATTAGTTAAGAAGCAATTGGTTAATGCACGAACAATATTTGTAATTAAAATCATTATATTTCTTATTAATTGTTTTGACAAGTTTATGTAAATCTACAAGTTACTTATTTCTTTACCACTAACTGTTCACTTTTCTTCATTAGATTTGTTTCTAATTTTTAAATAATACATATAATATAAAACTGAGTAACTTTGGTTAACCTATTAAAAGTTCATATGATCGTTTATTATTTTAAATTTAGCATGAAAATCTGTTTTTTAAATAGTCCTTATTTTTAATATTAAGTTGGTTTTACTCCTAAATAAATTGGAAAGAATGTTTCTCCGGCAGAAAATATTTGATTCTTAATTTTTGTAGATTTTATATAACGAACAAATTAGTAAAACGTGTGTTTAAATAGTCTGATTTTTATGGTTTTTGTTTTGGAAAAATAAATGTTTCAAAATTATACTGTTTCCTAAGGATTATAAATTTATATATAAATATAAAAATCTGGAGTAGGTTATTAATAAAATGAAATTACATATCTTTGAGCTGAATGCTGGTAATTGAAATGGATTTGTAATTATGTGTTCGGAACCGAATTTTCCCAATATTCACTCTTGTTACCAATCACTTACTGAAAAGTTATCAGGAATAATCGATGAAACCTTTGGACACCACTGGTATGCCTGAGTAGAAAATAATAATAAGAAATTTGGAAATTTAAGAATTAAAGTCTTTAAATTTACTTTCACAATCGTTTCCTGGTGCTGGCATAGGTTGGAAGGAAATAATCAGATGTGTGGGTCTATATTACTTTATTTTTTCCCAACTTTTTTATGTCGAATTATAAAATTCAGGATATGATTTTAAAAAAAAATAATAACAAATAAAATTACATAACTTTCAGCAGAATACATTGGTTCTTTAAAAAAAAAAAAACTGAATACATTGTCTTAAATTAAAAGTAGAAAGTAATCCATGTAAATAAAATCTCCATTACGGCTTAGTTGAGGAAATGCCAACGTTTTTTTAAAGTTGATAAAAACTTTTGTTCAGAAACATTGTAACTTATTTTTTTATCATGCACTCTTTGTATATTTTATCTTACATTATCGTACATTTTAGTAGTTTATCTTCAAATTCTAGTTACGATTGAAAAAATTCTTTCTAGCCCGCTAGAAGATTATTGAATAAAGATTATGATTATGTACACGGCGGCATTTTGTCTATAAACAACTTGCGTTTGAGTAACGTGGAAATACTCTACTGTCACGTATTTACGGCTGCTATAAAATAGAAAGGCGTGGGTGGTTCTATTTTGAGACCAGAGCTTAAATGGCCTTATTTTTACCATGGGCTAAAAATGAATGCAGGAGTTATAGGTGACGCTTTTATCCCGAAAAGTCAATTGCTTTGTTTTTTTTTAATCTTATATAATTATTATTATACCATTATTAAAATTGATTATTTTTTTAAAGTATTAATTATTTATATAAATTTACTTCAATTTTTATGATCTCTGAAGTAAAAGAGTTCGGACTCATAATTAGAACGTATCTATATTTTACTGTAATATTAATAATTTTTAATCTTCATTCATAGTTTTGCTTCCATCCATAATATTTAATTAAATTCATAGGTATCAAATTATTACTAAGCGATGTTTTATACTTCTAAAGATTTGTTGTTATAAAATTTGAATTAATTTTTCATGGATAGAGAATAGGATGTTTTAAAAATACATCACTTATTTTAGATGCGTATATTAACCGAATAAAACCTGTAAATGTATTAATACAAATTGTAAAAGGAGAGTTTGAATTCAAGTTAAAAACAATAACACTGAATGTTTTATATAACAAGCTCATGAAAAACTTTTTCATAGGCACCCAAAACCACTGGTTAATACTATTCTAAGAACATTGGTCACTTATGTTTACTTGTTCATTATTTTTTAAAGGTTGAACAACCCCAAAAATTGTATGCAAAATTAAATTAGTGTTATTTGAAAGTCTTTTCGATGATTCGAATTTCAGTCGAGGTTTGGTGGAATTTGAAGCTAATTTGAATCTTAAAAACTAGGTGGTTCAGTGCACGTTGATCTAATAATTTAAATCTTACTGTTTTCCGAACTTTTCTTTTTATATTGAATACAACACGTTTTGAGCTCCATAATTAGATAATATTTCATGGTCAGTGAAAGAAATGTTTAACCTCGAATGGAAGACTCTTCGTCCGTCAAGGACGTTGTATCCACTCCTTAAAAAGTAGACGGAGCACTTTAATGAGATTATATTTATCTTTTAAATAGAATTTTGGTCCATACTTTTTCAAATAAATTCGTCAATTTATTCGTAATCTCCTACGATTTTATAATGATAAATATAAAATTGTTTAATTGCTGTTTGTTAAAAAAAATAATTTGTTTTAGAGGCGTATGTTAAAAGAGTACTAAGAAGCGTTTTTTTTTTTTTTGTTTTTTTTTAATGGTTGTCTTGGTTTTTCTTAAAAGTAGACAACTTAATGTTTTTGCCATTTCAGAATAACATTTATAGGCACCCAAGAAATCTTTTATGTACTTTTGGGCTGTTTGTGTCGTCCACTTTATATGGTAGATAAACAAAACTTTTAACATTTTTATACGTGTATACCAAATGTGTTGGTGGGTTCTGGTGGCCATAGAGAAATAAACAGCTGAGTAATTACTCAGTCAAAGACTAAGAAAATTGAGTAGTTAACCTGAACTCCCAAGCGTTGTTCAGGGTTCTCTAAAGTTAAACACTAATTATTGATGAAATTAAAAGGATAATATGAAGCTTTAACTTTTTAGATATTTTAGTTTAGAGATAATTTGTAGTTATTTTTATCACAGTTTAATGATCAAGAGCAATATACCTTAACATAATTTTAATGTAAACAATAAAAAAATGAATTTAATAATAATTGTTTAACTCGATCAAGTTATTCCGTCCGGTTATTTCTTTATTATTAGCTTATAATATATTTTAATCTCTGAGAGTGAGAGATAAAGCCGCTTCTCCCATAAATATTTAAATTTGACCACATTCATTATTTTATTTATGAGGCCCTTTGGGATATTCAACTTTTAATGTTTTAGATTGGTTGATTTAACAGTTTCCTGCAGATGTTGGTAACGACTTTTTTCTTTTTCAAAAAGTCAATTCATCTTATCATCTACTGAACATCTTTAGCCGCTTACATTTCGCAAACATATTCATTTTCTCTCTTTTCTGAGTGATAGTACGATATTTGGGCAATTATTTATAATCATTATATATTTTATAGCCAAATAAATGAACTCAATATAAATGTTCAATTTTTGAAAAGACATAATTACACGTATAGTTTATAGCTTGTTTTTATTTTTCTTCTACTTAACAATTTTCATTAAAAAATTAAATTTATGAATATTATTAATTTAAATAAGTATTCGACAAGAGATGTACTTTTATAGACGAATTTCCAAAATTTGTGACTATCATCTTCGGAGGTTTCCGAGCAAGCTCACTCCAAAAAAAGAGTATGGACCCTATAATCACTTAAGCGAAGGTTTGTCGAGTTTACCTCCAGTAGGGATACATAGATCCGAATCAGCCAGAGGATACTGAGCTATGATTCATGGATCTTAACTGATTAGTCATTCTCTTTGAACCCTAGTACAGTTTGATATCAATATTGATTGCTGCTGAAAAGTTTGGATTACAGAAAGTATTTGGAAGAATGGTGTAAAAAAAAATTCAAAATATGAATACAAGAAACATTTTTTATTTATTTAATTTTTTTTAAAATATTTTATTGGAAATTTGACAGTTTGAAGTTTAAAATTAAAAAAAATGTTTTATTTTACATCCCCCGTAATGCTAAGTGATGATTTAATATGTTAAAACTATAAAATTGTTCATTCATAAATGAAATAAAGTATAAATAAAAAATACTCTTTTTGAGGATTTATCTAAAACGTAATAAAAGAAAATGAGTTCACCAAAAACATTTGTACTATACATTTTTCTACTATTAATTAAAATAGTTTTACTGAGTCAAATGATTTATACAATAGTTATTATATATTTCTAGGTCAGACAAATCCGTTATGAATAGTCCATAGGTATTAGATTACCCGATATCAAAACTGTAAAAATTTCCATTTTCGATTTTTACAATAATTACGTTAACTTGATTTTTTAAGGCCCGTTAAAGATCGGGAGGTTTTCTTTACATATGTGCACTTTTATTTGAAAAATGTTATCGCTTGCTGAGTTTTCTAAAAAAAAAAAAAAAAAGTAACTTTTTTTACGCCATTTTTTTTACGGATTATTGGAGTTTTTGGAGTACTGAAGTTCAGAATTACCGGGATAACAATTTATTAAGTACATAAAAAGTCCACTGCCGAATAGACTCCAAACGTTTAGAGGGAAACTAGTGTTTTCAGTGAGTAAAATAATGCTTGATCTCGGAATAAATAAGAGCGAACCTTCTAGTCCAATTAAAAGAGGACAAGAAACCTGATCTCGTTAATTTGCCCATGTGAAACTATTTTCTTAAAAAAACAGATAGTTTTCGAGATATAATTGAAAAAATTGAATTTTTGCCAATAAAACCAGGTTCTTTTAAAGATATCTGTCACCGAACCTCAGAATCCTGTTCAATAATCCAAAAAGAGAAAAAAAAAATCTTTAAAATTTGAGGGTTGAAGTTTTCGTTAGGTCTCCTTAACTAAATCTAATCTCACTAATCTTGGTCTTTAGTCGTTACAAGTCCAGAGTTTTAACAAATTGCCTTGGGAATCCCCGTGTTTTTGGTCCAGAGAAAGACCTACTTGGGAAATAAAGTGTAGGTATCCAATCCTCTGTAACGGCGCTCTTCCTTCAAGAAGTAAAATGAAACCGGACAGAACTGCGAGGGTCATCTTAATGTAATTGGTGTCCGCTTCTTTCTTTAGAATTCCCTCAACCCTTTTGAGATAGTATTTATCTCAATTCGGCTGATTCTGCTGGTCATCTTGGTTTTCAACTTGGTGCTATTTAAAATTATCCATGCATGTAAAGTGTATGTTAATTCTTTACAGGTATCATTTGAATATCAACCGAGACTAGATGCCATTCCCATTCATAGGCAGTACTTTAGTATGTTAAAAATCTAATTTCCGTTAAACGTGTAAAATTTAGCCTTTCAATTGATAATTTTTCTCTATG
The DNA here is from genome assembly GCF_000696795.3 of Halyomorpha halys. Taxonomy (NCBI): domain Eukaryota; kingdom Metazoa; phylum Arthropoda; class Insecta; order Hemiptera; family Pentatomidae; genus Halyomorpha; species Halyomorpha halys. Next base: position 205,514 of record NW_027104642.1, on the reverse strand, counting down.
TACTAAAAATCCCTCGGGTTAGAATCCGTTAATTTTTTATAACTAATAAACTAGTTTATATATATTTTCCGGTGTAAGCAAAATCTATAAATGTCCCTCTGAATGAAAGCGAAGAAGCTAGAAATGAATTCTGAATACCGTAACACTATCTGGCATAGTGGTGTAACTCCCAACTTCCCAAGTAACTGCACAGATCGTTGGAGAAAATTATCCATCTTTTGATATAACAAGGGGAGTATCTGTAATTTATTTTTATTAAAATACTATATATAAATATGAGAAGGGGTGCGGTCAGCAAAAATAAACAAATAATCAAAACTTATTTATTTGTGCCGACGGTTCGACCTTCATCGGTGTTGGAAAACAGTGAGATGACAACCTTAATTAAGAGACCATAAAAATAAAATAATAGCAGACAAAGTTGGAAATATACATGACAATAAATTAATATGTTAGTTGATTTATACTAATAGAGTATATTATATTATATTTTATTTTATCTTCTATTAGTAGAAATCAACTATTATCTACTTAATTTACTGTCATATATTTCAAATTTTATTTATTATTATTTTTTATAGTCTCTGAATTAAGGTTGTTGTCTCGTTTTTTTTCAGCCCTGATGATGGCCTGAAATTCAGGTCGAAACCTTTTGCGAATTTTAGCTGTCCATAGAAGAAGATGGTCGTCTCCTCATACTTAAAAAACGATATCGACATGGCTTTCCCTCCAAAACATAAGTTCTTTAGGACGAACCAAGGGAAATATAAAAACCTTAAAGTATAATTGCTTTTGGTCTAATAAATTGTTAAAAATTGTTAAATTGTCATAGCACATAAGTTCTTATAACTTCATTTATAGTTAAATACAACATACTTGAATTAAAACGGATAATTTTTAACACATGATGCGACGAAGATATTGTTTAGTATTATTCTATAATTTCCCACTACTGTCCTACTAATTGTTTTTTATCTCGAAACAATCTTTAATGGAGTTACACCACTTTGCCTTTAAACCACTCATTTACAGGGTCTCCTTTTTCTTTTTTTTTATTTGTGTATGTGAGGGGTGTATTTATAACCGTTTTGAATATATATTTAAACCCTCATTAGTTATAAAAGTCCTTCCTCAACCCAATAAATTTTATCGAACAACATCGCCGCGAAACCTGTCCGTTGGGCGACGTAGCCGATGGTGTTTGAAGACTACAGTATTCTTTGCGCCCTCTGACTTTATAAATGCACACGATACTTAGCAGACGAAATCAATAGCAATGGGGGCAGGCTCCCCGCCTGGTTTTGCGGGGCTTCAACCTGTATTCATATTTAACAAAGAAAACTTACATTTATTATTTTATTTCTTAAATGTTCATCAGCTTTATTTAAATTTAATACTTGTTTAATGTCATGGGATCTTCTTCAATGGTTTAATTTTTGCTGTATTATGAAAATAATTTACAAGTGATTAGTAAATTAATTCTTTTTATTTATTTAATATTAAATTCTAGCCATAAATACCAGAAAACAATTATTTTCTATACATAAAAATAAAAAATTTGTTTTGGTTTGGTAAAAAAAAAAAAAATAACCACTCATACCACATTCCTCAACTTGCCTATGACTTACAATATTCAAGTCCAGTAAAGGTTACTTGGTCGCTTGTTCCTGGATTTCTTTCTTAAGTTTAGCTTTGAAAACAAATTAACTATCTTTCAAATAAGCATCTAGAATTTCCAGGAGATTTAAAGAGAAGCTGAAAAACAAATAAAAATACAAAACTTTTCATGTTAACTTCTGAGAAATATATTAAAACACAAGTACTAAGTTCAAAATCTTTGCTCGTACTAATCCGATTTAGACGATCTATTTTTTTTTTTTTTTTTAATAGAATTTAATTCATTCTTTGAGTAAAACTTTTTGGTCATAAACGCCGTTTATTACTAAAAAAAAATATCGGTCTACCTTTTTAAAAAAAAAAAATAGTGGTATAATCAGATGGCGTTTATGGCATCTACAATAAAAATAAAAAATTTTACAGGAAAAATAATAATTTGATAACTTTTTTTTTAAATAGTTACTTATAAATTTTTATGAAATATGTAAAAATTTTCGAGATTAATATTCGTTCCTTTATCTATATTAATATATAAATTATATAGGATATTATTAATTTAATCATATACAAGATACGTCCTCTAAAAGCTGTAAACATAAATGAAGTATGTAAAGAAAGGAAGAAACATTAATCACGAAATACCTAAGAGATTTAAATAAGTAATCTTACATCGTTGAAAACATATATGTATTATTTCTCTAAATCTAAGTACTTGAACAGTCCTTAGGTAAACCTTGTCATAATTACAACTACACCATGTATATATATGTATATATATATATACATATCATAAATCTTATAACTACACTATATAAATGTAGTTTAATTTATAGGTTTAAAAGAACATCATTTTTATTGGAATATATATTTTTTGTGACATAAGAGATAGTCAAGCTCTAGTAAAGTAATTTTTTTTTTATTATATCATATATCATAAAGATGTGGGAGGATACATTATAGGTAGATGATAAATCATAGATGGTTTAGTGATTTACTCATTATATATAATTAGGTTTGTAGATAATTAACTCTCTATATTGAAATTAAAACATAATTATCGATTAGTAAATAAATATGTTAGTCATAAAAGCAGCTGACAGCCGTGCTGTGATATTTGCCATTATTTGACCGACGGTTTGCTTATTTAATTTTCGGTTGATACAAGAGCATTATTTGCTCCCCGGCAGCCTTTCACAAAAAATATTTGTTTATACAACACTTGCCTGTTTTAATTTCTCCCTATAACCTTTCCCACTTGATCCAATTTTAAATATTTTCCGATTCCAATATGCTGGCGATCGTATTGTGATTATTAAATTCAGATTAATACCCCAAAATCAGTCAAGTCGGATAAACTTTTCAATAATCTGAAATCCATCATAGCCTACTAATTTATAAACACATTAAAATTAATTTATAAACACATTAAAATTAATTTATAAACACTTATTCTGCATATTTTTGTTTAGCTGCATTACTAATAAACTTCTGCTGAATTTATGTTTAACTCAATTAAAAATTAGTTCGAACAAACTCAGCTGTAGTGTGCGGGTCAATTGGGGTAATGTCCACTTTAAAAGTTAGAATTTAAATTTCCAAGGTTTGTTGGCTCCATTTATACTGGTATGAATTTAAAAACCTGTTGTAGTGTTTTTTTTTTTCTTTTACACCATCACCTCTATAAAGGTAGCATTGCCCAACCACCTTTTTCGAAATGTTGGAAAAACCAGGAATGATGAGAAATAAACTAAAATTGACTTTTTCATTAGTATTTAGTTGTAAACCAAATTTCAGACTACATTCATAATAATAAGTGCAAGAGTCTTCTGTTTCTACACCATCTTAATAAGAGTTTGATAGGGATTCGCGCTTCTCTAGGTTTTGGTACATATAGAAATAAAAAGTAATTATTTCTTCGCAGTGTTTTAGGTTTAGGTTTTATTTATTTAAAAAAGATTCAACATAAGTATATACATGGATGTGGGTACGTATATGTAACTATTTAATATGGTTTTCTTGATTTTCAACATTGTTGGTAAGTATCTGTTCAAAGTGCTAAATGTATCTTCAATGACGAAACTTTAGAGAGGTTTTCGGTGCCAAAGAGTCTAAATAATTAAACTAATTAAAATAATTAAACGTTTAAACATTATTCGCAGGAAGGCGCGTCCGCTGGAGTAGGATAGCCTTTAGGAGAGGTTACGTCACAATATTTTTTTGACTAGGGGTACTCTCTGTCATAAATATCAGAGAGATGATACACAGATGTCGAAAGTTTGAGAAACATTCCATTAGAGAGTCAGGAGAAATGGTTGGTCAACAGTTTTCCTATTCTATATTTATATAAAGAATTATTTATGTATAAAGGAAATATAAATTCTGGAAAGTTTTTGTGGAGCAACACCGGTTTGATTCTATGTGATATTGTGGATAGTTAACACCAAATATTACCACGTTTTATTTTAATTTTTAAAAATGTGTTTCCATCAATAAAAGCAATAGGAACTTTGAATTTTTTTTTTTAAATGATAGAAAGTTTTTAAGTATAATATAAAATTTACAAATATTAAAATCATGAAAGCTGTTAAAAACTAGCTTTTAAATGTTTTTCAATATAATTAATTTCCAAAAACAAATATATCAATGTGATGTTTAGCCCTCCATTTATATGGGTTTAAAGCAATTGGGACATGATTTAGAAATTATGAAATAATTACATAACATTATTCTTTAATTTTTTTTAATACAGTTATTTTTAAGCTTATTTTGTAGAGAACTGATAAAATTAGGGCCCCTATTCATTGTTAATTAATGTTTTTTAGAGCCTATCAAAAGTTATAAACCCATATACCCCTTACGTTTCAACAGAAAAGACGACAGAGTACTCCTAAGACGGCAAAAATCCATACATAGCATTCCTTTGAGTATATTATATTATACTTTACCTTTGTGCATCAAACTATTAAGCAAAAAAAATCAATCGAATAAAATCTGAAAAATTCTCTAAACGTATCGCAATTATCAGAAGAAGTGAAAAAAAAATAATGCAATAAAAATAGTAGTTGATGCTTGTGCGTTCTCAATCTACTTCTCTACTTCTTCAGTAGCTTAGCCTGTTGCTTCCCTGCTCTAGCTTATTAAGTTCAGACTTTGAAAAGAATTTTATAATCCCTTTTCTGCGTCATTTCACTCTTCAACATCACTATATAGTTAATAAATTTATATATATACTCTCTCTCTCTCTCTCTCTCTCTCTCT
>NW_027104642.1:187693-200523 GCF_000696795.3 Halyomorpha halys | reverse complement strand
AATATTACATACAATTTATAATAATATACACACATAAAAATCTATCGCATTTTCGCACTGACGTGCTCATTAAATTAAAATCTAGAAAAATACTCAACAATTATCTAGAACGTTATAACTATATGCTTACATTCAACACAGATAATTTACATGAAATTAAAAATATTTAAAAAGTAATATTAAACAAAAATAATATATGTAAAATATAAAAGGTAAAAATCGTAATAAATATATATATTAAACAGTAATAAATAAATATAAAAAAGTAATATATACATATATATGATTTCTTTGATGTGATAGCGGTATTCTGGCTTTAGGTTTATTTTTAAAAAAATAACTTCAAGTACGTATTAGTAACGTAACGTATGTATTTATATCAATCATTTTATATGGATATAGGTTTCTTAATTTTCAATATTTTTTATAATGTCCATTCATAGAGTTAAATTTATCTTTTAATGATGAAAATTTAGCTGTCTGCGTCCACTAGAGGGGTTTCCGTTGCCAAAGTCCTTAATTTTTAGATTTCCTATCCCATATATTTAAAAATTTTCCGTAATTAGGAATGTCCGTAGAAGTAGAGGTTTCGATGTATTTACCTTCCCCCCCCCCAAAAAAAAATACAAACAAGGAAATCAATTTAATATGATATAATTTTCGAAATTTTTAAAAATTTATCATGGACTCACATTTTAATTTTTAAAACTATAATCGTTTACAAAATTGGTACCACATTACTGTCATCTTACTTCACTATTAAAATATTTTCTATTTCTAGTATTAAAAAAGCTTCAATATAGTGTTATCAAAGTAAGATGAGTTTCTTTTATTTATTGCTTCATTCATTATCGTTTAATTGTTTTCGTAAATGTATTAATTTTGAAAAATTTTAATTATAAATTGATATAACGTATATATAAGCAAATTTAGTTAGAATATTTTGAATGATTCCCCATCAGCTGAACATGCCTTGTCCGATGGAAAGAAAAATATTTTAACAAACTTTACGTGGACCTGAAATTAATTTCATACATAAAAATACTGTACTTAATATGAGTTAAGGGTAGTGTTTGTTGGAAATATATATTTATATTAGAGTGAAACCGTCTGAAAAATTAATTGGTCATTGGTTTCAACATATGAGTTCATAGTTAATGCTAGTTCGATAAAAACCTGAAGTTGTCAAAACGATTAATTATTTGTTCATGTTGAATAACTTTTTAACTCATTGAATGAATTAAGGCATTTCATTCAGAAATAATGTTATATTAATAGTTGTTCCTTAAATCAATATCTAGTTTGTACTACAACTTAATTCCTCTTGTTTGTCTAATAAATAAAATTGTCCACATCCAAATAACAGGTGTGTGTAAACAGGACTGAAGTTAAGCCATTGTTGAATTGTGCCTTAGAAAAGGACCTTTTTAAATATTTTTTATTGATTTTAAAACCAGATGTTAACTCCAGGATATAGAAGTTCTTTATAGTGTTTAAGGCCGGCCAACCATTTAATTAGATGATATCAATCCATTTGCCTTCCATTAAAGCTAATATTAATTATGACCTCATTGATGATCCATCTAGTTTATGTTTAAAGGTAAACATAAGGTCTATACGAATATGAGCTGTCAATATTTTGTCCATGTAATGTTATTTAGCTCAAACATTACTCTAAAGTTTTAATGACCATTTATTCACTGATAATGATTTATTGTTCAATTGTTTTTATTCCTTGTGTTTTTTTAGGGGGGAGGGGTTTCCGTTCTTCACTCTTATTTAATATTATAAAAAAAAATTAATCAGGCTTAGCCCATGGTTCCATCAGTTCCTAAACAGTACATTGCATTATATATTGTAAAATGATAGAACGGATGTATTAAGTGAGAATAATTAACGAAAATGTATTCCTACGGAAGCATTTCTTTAAGTAATTGAGGATTCTTGGTCTTGGAATTTAATATCAATGTATAAGTTTGTAATGGTTAAATATCATTAATGATTAATGGTGATTATTTAATAACGTTAAATTAAATTTAACGTTTAATGTATTGTGTAGAATACAAATAAATATAAAATTAGTAACTTACTACTATTAATACCGTTCAATTACTTTATAACTTTTATTATTATTTACTTACATTGCATCTATTTTCTATACGATCATTAAATATTAGGTGTATTGCAAGAAAAAAGAAATATAAATATATTAGGCTCCAAGCAGGCAATGTTGTATTTGCTATATATTTTTAATTTATTTGTGAAATTAAATGTAATAAATAGTTTATATGTCTTCCCTTGCCGTATACCTCTCAAGTCCGATAAAACCTTTTTCATTTAAAATAAATAAAAATTTACTCTTCTTCCTAAAGATATCTCGAAATAATTCTATAAAGGTATACACTATAATGATATCCTAAAATAGTGGTTTAGACAAGATATCTCCAGAATTAAACGTTGTTTTTGTGTGAAAGTGTAATATTTGTATTGCTGATTTTTTCGGACTTACGTGGTATCACAGCTTGTGTATATCTATAAAACAATAGGAAAAAAGGAAATTACACTCTTTAGTGTTGATCCTCTTTTCTAACGAATGATGATCACAATATCCCCACAAAACTTGACAATAAATTGCTGTTTAGTTGGTTTCATAATTAAAATAATAAAAAAGGAAGTTGGAAAAGCGTAGGTTAAATGCTAAATGTTTACAAAATAAACAAAAAGCAAACAAATGTAAAATAATCCAATACGAAAAAGATTTCTTAGTTTCTTTTACACCTAACAGAAATAATTTTATTGGGCCCCTAAATTAAGGATTAAAAAATGAAAATGTTTAACATTTCCTTTTGTTTTCAATTTAATTTAGTATTTAAACTTGAATTTAGAAATAGGAATTTTATAACACTTCTTAATTAGTTATTTATGTGATCATTAAATGAATTAATGGTGAATTAAGTAAAATCTGAAGAGTGATTTTCTGTATAAAATGCTTCTATGGCATTGTATTCGCACCTGAGGTCCAAGGTCAATATCGATGCTGTTTATCGATTTTATTTTTAAATTATAGTCTATTATTCCTTTTATTCAGTTTGGAATCATTAACTACTGATCGATTATTTGTTATTGTTTTTTAGTTTATTAATAATTACATAATAAATATCCGGAGCATTTTTGTCAATAATGGAGGGAGCGGAGGCGGAGATAGTTGGAGGGGGAGATGTCCACTCCACAGATGGCACCACCTTTGAGAGGCGCTTCAGTCCGGCTTCAGCCGCGGGCGGCCAAACTTGTATATGTTGTTGAGGTTCACAGTTTGTTGCCAACAATTCCGTTGTTATTTCAGTGTTTTTGTTGTTCTCATTGTAGACAGGCTGTGGGAACCGAGCCGTTGACATGTGTGTAGTGTCCCTGTCGGATTCTCAAATCATTAAATCCAGAGGTATATTTAATCTTATTTAAAAATTAGAATAAAAAATGTACATATTTATGAATATTTTGTAATTTTTATTATTTTTCATCGAAGATTCACAAAATTTGTAATATGTACAATGACCGTTTATATTTCAATATAATATAATAGTACAATGTAATAAATATACATATTATATAAAATAAAATAAATCAATTATTAGCCAGCATTCAGTACGCTCGTGATTTAAAGTTACTTCTATATTAGAAGAGAGCTCATAACTCTTTTCCCGATTTAAAATCCCTATTTACAAGGAGATAAGATTAGTTCCTAACACTACCGTTAGGATGCGGTTTAATGTTTGGTCAAAGCTTAACCTTACATCGCCATTATAGGAAATTACGCTAATAGTACTCAAGGAAAATAGGAGAGCGAGTGGAAAAGTTTTATCGAAAAATTTGGGGCCATTTTTTTTTTTTTTTTTGACGGTTGAATATGAAGGTTCGAGAAGGGGTTGTTTTGATAACGTTATCAATTTATAGCCAGCAATCATGGTTAAGGTTGATTTTTTGCACGTGCTCTTGTGTGATGTAATACCGGTTTCAGAAACAGTTAAACTTTTCTCGTAGCTGGAACATTGTTTTGAATTTTATTGTCCCCCAACAATTTCTAATGGGATAAACGATTAATGTCATAGCTTTCAGTTAATACATGCATTTTAAAAACGACCTGTTGATTAACAGGTAACTGTTGATGCATCTAAAAAAACAGACAAACTTTGGCAACATTCTGAACTTCTTTAAATCATAATTACCACTATTATTTTTAATTAACCATAAACAACGTCAGCAATTGCTTAACAAATGCCAAGTACAGTAAATTTCCATTGTTAATTTAGTAGAATGAATATTATTATAAAAATAATATTATAATTCTTTGAATATTAGATTTTTATAGTTGATCATAAACCGAAAGGATTAATGTTTTATATGTACCATATTCATAAAGCATTCATGAGAATTTGACAGTGACATGATGCTGAAATGCATACTGATACTATTTTTTCTTCTTATACTACGGTTTATTCCAATCCGGTATTAATTTTAAAGCTTGTTTACAATTGTGTACAACACTTCCTTAAAAAATAAAAAAATAAAATAATGGTGTTCATAACATACTTGTAAACAAGTAGTAAAACGCACAGAGAATGGGCGCCACATTTTTATTTTCTTTATTTCTTTTATTTATTTTTTTATTTATATATAAAAAACATATACGACACAGTTAACAAAATCTTCTCAGGTTGAAGAAGAAGGTATTTGCTCAACCAGAAGATCGAGTCTGTGCAAAAGAGTTCGCCTGGGAAAACACATTTAGTCATAATCTCCGATATGTGTAACAGAACTTTAAATGTCTAATGATACTCTAAGGGATTCCCTATTGCATCTAATAATAGTAATAGGGCATCTAAATAATAGATCAATCCTATTAATCTAAATAACCTTTCTTAAGAACAACTTATATAACAATTGAACTAAAATGAGGACTTAAATAAATGTTTTAATAATTATTTTACTTAGCAAAAATAAAATCTTGTTGAATAATTGTAACAATAATCTGTTCAAAACGTCATAATTGACAGTACTTTAAACTTTAATTATAAGAGAATGGAATATAGAGTACCTTCGAAGTAATGTTGGCCCAAAGCTATATAATATTGGATTTTAAATCGGACTTTATATAATATAACGGTTATATCAACCATCTAAGTTCCACCAGGCCGATCTGGTATAAAATAAAAATAAAAAATCTGACTTTAAACAAGTTGATTGAATACTGTATGAACTTAAGATTTTTTTTTTTAATTTTATTGCTAAAAGTATGTTCAAGATAAATAAATTCAGACTTGATACATTTGGTAAACAAAGTATCTATGTGGATACAAACGCATATATTTATTTCGAATGAAATGAGAAATATATATATATATATATATATATATATAAATCCCTCTTTTCCCTTTTGTTTAGGGCATAACTACGATTCTTAGGAGTTGTAATTCATACTTTGCAATACTTTTAACGTGTTTAGGCATCTACAATTGAGAAAGAACCTCTGGAAGGGTAGTATATGCCCTTTCCCTTTTAAGTTTAGTTTGAAGGGAAGGGGGATTGTTTCGAACCAGAGGGGATAACATCTAAAGGACGAAATTGGAACATTATAATTTTGATGAACTTCATTAATATATATTTAAATTTGTGTGTGTTTGTATTCAAAATTCACTTTGACTGGTTTATTCGCACAAAATAAAATGAATTTAAAACAACCCACTTCATGTAATCAATGTGTAATATTTATAACCGATGTACATGCAAACAATATATTCGAAAAATAAATATTTAAACGAACAAAAAATTTAAACATTTAAAAATTAACGCAAAATAAGTTTTGTAGAAGTATCTTAAATTTTGATATACCTGAATTGGTCATTTCATATTTTTATTTAATGATGTCACATATTTAGTTTTTATGGCCATTGCTAAGAGAATAGAAAAGCACATTAAAATACAACAAAGCTCAAGGTAGTAAAATTAGCATAAACACCACATTGGGATGTTAGTGATAGAATAAATAATTCAAATAGTAAAAATTGATGTAAAAAAACATAGATGACAGCAAACGATTAAAGTTTCCAAATATATTCATAGATTAACAAATAGTTTTTTTTTTAATTATCGCAATGATACGTATATAATTACGCGAATAATTTTTTTTTTTAATAATTATATTAACAATTTTATTTTACGAAAAATGAACTGATAAACAATCTGTTTTATGATAGTGCAAAGAAAATGATAAAGGATAAAATATAAAGAGAAGAAAAGAAACCTATGTTCAGGAAAATTGCTTCGGCAATTTATTGAGTGGGGACAAAATCTAAATTCAGTGGTTTTTCCAATTTAGCAGGGTATCTGGGGCGTATTTATTGAAATTTGTCCTCCCTCTGAACATTTTTGGAAAATTAACCTCACTAAGTAGAGTTTATAAGCTATTTTGGGTTTTTTAAAATTAATGGTGGGCACCCAACCTCTACCCCTCTTTCCAAAGTAACCTCCGCGTCTGTATTATAATAATGTTGAAGATGCATAACGAGAAGATATTCGTAATACATATGAGATATAATTATTATTACTATGATATGGATATTTTTTAAAAACTATGACATAGAACGTGCGTGTCGTATATGCCATTGAAGCTATTTATAAAATCTAAGAAATTAGTTATAAAGTATTATAGTTTTATTGTAGATATTCCGGGTGGCGGGCGGTCTATAAAGGTATCAAAATAATAGAAACAAATATTTATTGTTAACTAAACTTTCGTCCCATTTTGCAGATCATCGTCAGGGATAAATGAAAAACAAAATACAAATATTGTAAGAATTGACAAAACATTAAAATTATTTTAAAAAATTCAAATAGTTCATCGTAAACTATGGACTGTAAATATGAATAATTGTTTTCAAAGTTTGCCAAAAACTAATATATAGTACTATATAAGAATCTAAAGTTGACGCTTAAACAGCGGTTCTGAGGAAGTTACTAATCTGCTAATTGGATTAATAAATCAACAAATTACGAAATTTTATCTTAGTTTTTTAATTTTTCGCCAATAAAATCCTAACGAAACAGTTATAGCAAATGCCGTCGTCCGATGGCACCTTTTAGTTCTTACCTGAACCTTAATACAAATGATACATTCCCAAAGAAATCTTAGCCACTTTAATAATCATTTGCTATATTTAGTTCTAAGGTTGAGGTTATTCGGTATTTCAAAATTCATTTTGTTACCATCTCCCATGTTAATCTTTTGAATTATATAGCAGCAGTAAAGAGAAATACCAGCATCCTAGCTTGTAAGGAGAATAGCTCTTAAATTGTGTGATTTATTCATGATTTAAGGCACGATATCAAGACATGGATTAATACAAGTTCTTAACTCAAAAAACTTATTTAGAACTCTTTAAATATTCAACAAAATAGTTTAGTGGTGATAATTATTATATATAAAATATTATTCAATAGGAATAATTATTAGAAAATCTATCTACTAATAAACATAAGTATGACTAAAAATTTGACAAGGAACTGTTCATGCTAGAATGTTCCCTGTGGTTATTTCACGTATAATTTTCATTTTATTATTAAGTCGAATTGTTATTACACGTATACTATTTGCCTTTTTATATGAGGAACATTATTCTTAGGGATAATACGCAACTCCATCTAAAATATTTCTACAATTTTTCTTTTAAGGTTTTATCGGGGTAACATAGTACAAAAATAATTTTATATTACGTATATTTCATTTTAATGCATTTTAGTTTTTTTAACGTTACCTTCTACTGCATATTTTCAGTTTCTTATAGCGCAAAAACATATCTTTGCATGATATGAAAAATATGTTGATATAGTACTTTTCTAGTAATACTTAAATTACTTATTTAATACACAGAAAGTTTGGGGAAAATTGATAAATGATTTCCAACGCACTTCCCATATTGTCCGTGGTTTGGGGAATTTTCCCTCAAATTTCCTGTTTTCCTCTACATTTTTGAAAAACTAAACAGGGTTTATAAGTATGTTTGAGTATAAATAACCTTTTTGAATAACTGTTACGATAATTTTCATAGTTTAAATAGGTTCTTAAATTTTCAAACATTTCGGGTTTTCAAATTATTGGGTTGGGAAGGGGGGAGGGATACTGGTATGACACCTTGCCATACCCTTCGTAATATTTTTCCTCACAAAAATAAATTAAAAAAAAAAATTCATCTACATGTCTTCGAAGAGGTGTGTTTGGGCATATGGTATTGAACTATTGGGCTTGATGAAACAGACTCCCATTATAAATTCCACACCCACAATAAGCCAGCATATCCTTCAAGATCGTTTAGATTTCTCCAATTATTGGAAAAGAAAATGGTCCCGCCACTTTCTTTGTATTAAATATGTAATTTAAGTAGTACTACAGAGGTACTTAATCAACATATTTTTCATATCATGCAAGGACGGGTTTTTGTGCTATAAGAAACTCAAAATGTAAAATGAAATATCCGTAATATATAAAATTAGTTTTGTATTATGTTACCCTGATAAAACCTTAAAAAAAAAATAAGCACTGGAGACAAATCATTCTTTATTAAGTAACCGACCTAAACTTGATTAAGATGAACTTAAAGCATATTAAACAAGGTTTCATTAATGATTGTTAATAAAGGAAAACCTTACGTTACTTACACATTTGTGAGATCTTTCAGATGGTTTTAACAAAAATAAGGTCTACGTATTTTTCAAAAATTATGAAGAAGATGGTGCGGTCACATGGAAACAAATATAGTTGTTAACTATTTTTGTTTTCTCGTAACCTCACCCCCCTGGCCATCTACTAATTTAAATTAATACGGTAAATTATTTATATATATATAATTTTTGAAAAATATTTGATCTAATCCTGCAATTTTAAATTATCCAACTTTAATATTTTCTAGTTATCATTTTTCCTATTCATCAAAACTGTAGTCTATCTAAACTTTTTTTGTTTCAAATGTTGTCAGCCTACTATCACCTCTTTGAAAACATATATACTCAATTGGTTAAGAATGAACCGATATAAAACACCACTTTTTTGAAAAATCAAGATCCAAATTTAAACCAATTCTGGAAGAAACCATGCCTTGATTTATACGATATTAAAGTTTAATAAGTGTTAAAGTTTTTCCAAAATTGTATTATCTTTAGCGAAACTGAGGGCTGAGATGAACATCCGCAAGTAATGTGTGCTTAAAAATAATTACAACTTTTCACTATTAATCCGACTCGCTATAGATTTAGTTATGCCAAACCAAATTTCTTCTAGAGAATTTTATCGACTTTAAGATTATGGAGCAATTGAAATTTAATTACGTTGATTAGTTTTTGATTGATAACTTCATACACCGCGAGAAACACTACTTGCTTCAAAAAATATTCATTCTCTCCTTTCTGTAATGAATTTTATCATGATTTACTTGTATTTATTATTTTTTTTTTTCTTGAGTTCTACTATAACTGCTTTAAATATTGGCAATCGTTTACAGAACACCGTTTATGTTACGGTCTCCAATTTATAGAATCCAAAAAAATCAGTTGCATAAGACTTTTTGTTTTTAAGTCTAGTTGGGTGCAAAAACATACTGACCATTTTGCGAAACTTGGTTATTTTAGCTCATGAGACCTCAAAACTTCTAGTACAAGAACCCAAGAGGACAAAAAAAAGGCAATTTTTGATTACTTTAATGAAAACTATGTATAATTACTAGCCAAATTGATGACTCTACCAAGTATAGGAAGGGGGAATAAAAAACGGCGGCTGTTTTAAAACGTTATTTAAAATTAATTTTTCATTCGGAGCTATATATTTTTAAAATTACCAACAATGCTAGTAAACCTTAGAGAACTTCATTTCAAGTTGAGTAAATGTGCTCAAATATAAGCCCTAATAGACATATTTACGTTGAATAGTTCCCAAGTTATTGCTTTATAAATTGCAGCAGTTTATTAAGAAATCATTGAATTTATTTTGAAAACTCTATATCTCAGGAATCATAAGACATACAGATGTATATTAGCACTCAAATTAAAGTCAGTTCAATGTACTATTACGTTTATGACGTTTATCTTGGTAGAAGTAGTAGTTTTCATAATATTCAACAAAATGAATTCACAGAATATTGATTTCTAGTTGTTCACTCAAAAATATAGATTTATGAACAAATATATCCTAGGAACCATAAGACGTACATATGTATCCCAGAACTCAAATCAATCCAAGTTAAATGTACAATAAAGTAGTTTATGACGTTTATCTACGTAGGAGTAGTAACTTTTATGATTAAAAATTATATCCCAACAACTAGAAATCAACATTTTGTGCATTTATTTTGTTGAATGTCATGAAAACTACTACTCTTAGGAAGATAAACGTCATACACTACTTGATAGTACATTAAAATAGCTTTAATTTGAATGGTAATAAATCTCTGTATGTCGAATGGTTTTTAAGGTATAGCTTTCATTAAAGTAATAAAAAATTGGTGCTTGTACTTGTGTATTTCTGTCGACTACTGGAATTCTAAATTCCGCATGATCACAATACTTGCTATGTATTCCAAATTTACGCAAGTAAAAGTAAAAATAAACCAACTATAGAATTATGTGAGAGTTGGTGATAATAAACATTTTTATTATTTATCTTACTATTATTATTTACCTAAAAGTATTTGCTATATTTATTTTGGAATATTAAACTTCAATAGTTTGTTTTTAATGAATAATTAATTTTATATGGCCAACTCTGCCTCGTTATATTTTGTCTGCTACTGTTCAGAAACCATATCCAATTCCTAAATGGTTTGTGCCTGCATAACCAACCTGCTGGTTATCTGTAAACAGCGACGTACGAACGAAATTACAGACGTAAATATCTTTGACAGAGTTAACTGGCTAAGACCGACTATCAGTTATGCAGCCTGGAAGCATGCCCGTGAATAAATTACTCTTTCGCATTGTCTCTAATTCCTTTGCGGAAAATTCTAGCATCAGCCGTGGCGATGTTGTCTCGTCTGCTCCCTTTCGTCGCCTTGCTCCCTCTGGATACTTAACGCTTATTACGAAATAAATTAATCAGTTCGCGATCGCGATTGAAACTGATAATAGTATGTTAAATGTGAGTTTTATTTATCATAATGTATTAGGAAGAATTCTTATATTTTAAACTTTTATTTCAACATACGTACCAACTAATAAACTATTTAATGGGTTTATCACTATCATAAAATATAATACCTACATTCAATTATATTTATATCTAGTGGAAATTTTAGAATTAATTGGATTGATTTGTGTTACTACAATGTAGTGCTACCGTTTTTTTGAGGTTCAAACCTTTCTTCAACCTCCTATTTATTTAAAAGTAATAATAATACTGTCGTAATTTTTTTTAAAATTTTTGCGTTTATATTTCTCTTCAATCAATACTTTTTTCAGAGGGAACAAGCAATTTTTAATATATTTTCGGTAACAATTTCTTTTGAATACCAAAACCGATATAGTTGCATATGCTAAATGTTGAGACAGTCTATTGTAAATGGTCCCTCCTGGATTAGTTCTGATTGAACGATTAGCTACTTCTAATGCTATATTAAATAGAAGAGGAGCCAGTGGATTCCTCTGTCTCAAGCCATTTAACATTTAACATATGCAAAACCGACATACTTGCTTGTTGTTTTGTTTTATCCATATTTCATTTCTATTATTACATTATCAGTCTATAATTTTACCAAATCGTTGTTTGTTAATTCTAAAATGTTTTATGATGTAACTCAAGCTAAGATCTTATACAAATGTAATAAGTGGATAGTAGTAATTTCGAAGAAACATGTACCGAAAGAAAAAGAAAAGAAAATTTACTTTTTAACACACTCAAGGGGAAAGAAGACCCTAGTTATTTATATACACAGTACTTAATAAAACTCGTTTGTTAATAAATTTTGCTAACAAACCATGTTGTGAGAGATAGTAGTAGTAGTAGTAGTTAACAAATTATGAGAGATAGTTGACCGTGGATGATGAATGAGGAGAAGATGGTTGGGGGTGCGGTCAATGAAAAACACAAATAAGTACGATTAACTTATTTTAATGTCCCAACGTTTAGGCGTTTGATCTTCCAGCGAACAGCCCTGAAGAAGGCTAGAAACTCTAGCCGAAACGTTGGCACATTAAAATAAGTTAATCCTACTTAATTGTGTTTTTCATTGACCGCACCCCCAACCATCTTCTCCTCATTCATGTTGTTTTATATTTGACCATTTTTTTTTTTTTTTTTCATTTTTTTAATAATAACATACTTTTCAGAATATTTCAAATAAAATAAAATTTAGTCACATCATTTAGTACCGGAAACATTAATACGTTAATTTACAAATCTTAATCGATAAAGTTTGAAAAAAATATTTGAATCACTTTCAATTCTAAGGTTTTCAGGAAATAGATGTATTTTTTATTATCCGAAAACGGTCGCAATGCCCTGAAAATAAATAATTTTTAGCAATAAGAACAGTCTAATTTCATTGAATTAATTTTATAAAGAACGAATATTAAGTGTAAGATAATTTAAAGATTAAAAAAAAATAACACTTAAATCTGCTGCTATTAATTTTTTTAAGCCTGAAATTATTCTTTTAAGACACTGTCTATACTTCCCAAATGGAAACTAAATATGTTTTATTTTATTTATTTTTTTTAGATCAATAAAAAAAAAATGTAGTATAGAAAGAAATATATAAGAACAAAAATGACAAAACAAAAAAATATATATATAT
>NW_027104642.1:185627-187556 GCF_000696795.3 Halyomorpha halys | reverse complement strand
ATTTTTATTTTATTTTATATTTGTTAGAGGTAAAAATGGAAAAGAAGAGGAAGGATGTATTGGGTTAAGAGAGAAAATGTAAAAAAAAGATAAATTAATAACAAAAATATGTATAGTATAGAAAGAAAACAAGTAAAAGAACAAAAATGATAAAACGAGAAAAAAATCATATATTACTATAATATATTCTAAGTTTACTAATCCTATATTTTATAAAATTTAAAAAAATTGTTTGACTAGATTTATGCAGTGTATTAAGCAACCCTTGGTTGGGCAGCACAACTTTTTTTTTAATAAAGTTTTTCAGTCTGAACTGAAACTTATGATCCTTAATAATTAGTTATAGGAAAACTACTAACCTATATTTGAAGACTATAACTATTAGCTGTAGTTATAGTACTATGGTAGATTATAACACATTTTCTTCGAAATTCCGTTTAGTAATATTGAAACAAGTGAACAGTGAGAACCCGGCAACTGATAAACATACATTAGAAAGGCTGAGTAGATAACGTAACTTGTTCCAACTCTAGTCCAGACCCCAGCAGAATAACAGTTCCAACATCTTTGCTTCTCCAAATTATTTATTATTTATAAATTTCTTAAAATTCATTCCGTTTGGTGAAGGAATCAAACTTATTTTCTATTAAATATTTTCGTTATACTTCTGATATTATTGTAAGTAAAAATTTATTAAAAATAAAATCAGTATTATATATAAAATAACATGAATCAAATAACTTAGAGTTGTTTAAAACTATCACTTATATTTTTATTGGGTTTTCTTCCTGATTGTTAAGAATTCAACTGAAATGATGGGAGCACTCATATGCCAGTATTCAATACTGCTTCTATTTAATTTTCTAATTTTTTTACACGTATCTTGGATATGTATTGTTATAAAATGGACGAGTTTGACAAAAATAAAGTATTAAAGGCCTGATGCAAAAAATTGTACTGGCTTTTAATCTATCTATTAAATAGTTTTTTGTCCTTTATATATATTCAATAATTTTTTTTACGTTGTATAATTTTATTCTAATAGTTGTGGTTGACTACTTGATGTTTCCCAGGTTTTCAAACCCAGTTTGAAGAGCCGTAAAACCACCCTTTAGAGAATGAGGGTAATTATTTCGATATCTCATTTAAATGGTGATTTCCCTCTTAATTTGGCCAAAGATGAATTATTCAAAAGACAATAAGCTGAAAATACGGTCGATAACTCCTTCATTACAACTTCATCCTAATGAATACAAGTCGCGCATTACATATTTATCCAAAATGTTTCTCCTAATTCATAAAAAATTAACCATCACCCTATATTTTTACAGTGTCACGTTGAAGATATGAGTAATATTTTTATGTGCTACGAAAGTGTCACTAAAGCATTTTACTTCTTGAAACCCTACGGTATCCTTTAATAATGTTGACCTTACCCCTGTAGAACAGATCCGCTACCTTGGACTACATCTTGACATACGACTAACTTGGAATCCTCACAAAAAACTGAAAAGACGTCGATTCCGACTATAACTGCGCTTACTAGACAAATGGTCTAAACTTCTAACCCATTAAAAAAGACTGATCTACATGGTTATAGTAAAGCCTATCTGGACATAAGGAGTTGGGCTTTGGGCTCCACTAAACCTTCGAATTCCTCTCTTATTCAATCCTTACGATCCAAAATTCTTCGTGAAATCTTCAATGCTCGTTACTTTGTCGCAAATAAAATCATCCATAAAGACCTTAATGTTGCATATGTAACCGTTCTAGCCCGAACCAGATATCAATCCTTCCATTATAAACTCCCTAACCACCCAAATCCACTAGTTTCTAACCTTGCTTTCTCTTCCATTCCTGACAATTCGCCGAGGCACCTAAAAAGAAGATGGCTATGAGACCTTCTTTTATAATTATATCTCTTATATA
>NW_027104642.1:182418-185577 GCF_000696795.3 Halyomorpha halys | reverse complement strand
TATATTATTATGTCATATAATATATCTCATGTAGAAATATTATTAGTGTTACCAATGGTTAGTTTTCTACATGCCTGTATCACTCCATTATAAACTTACATCAAATTTACTTAATGTATTTTTATGTCAATGCAGTTGTAAATGTCAATAAACAAATAAAAATACTTCTAGAAAAACTTTATTAACCACACCTTTTCTAAGAAAACTGTTCACTATATTTGAAAATTACACACCAGTTTTCGGGGGAGGAGGATCATTTTTTGTTTTTTAAATAGTAAAATTCTACTTGTTTTTAATTTTAAGACCACGTCATGAAGCATCCAAATTTTACTTTCGGCAGTTGGGGTCATTTTTCCTAATTATTATTTCCAAATTTTCTTTATGCTCGAAATAAATCTGTAGATTTGTAAATGAACCTATTCAGACAAGAAAAATATGAATCAACTTATACAGTAATTTTAAATGAAATTAATTTCTTACTTAGTACTTATTATTAAGTTGGATAGGATTTTTAATAATACAATAAATGAGAAAACAGTCCAAAATATAAGGTTTTATAGATTGATAATAAGCCTGACCTGATTGTTAGGAAGCTTGAATAATATTGTTGTTGATAAGTAGTGATAATAATGCTAAGATTATTTGTAATTAAAAGTTTTTAAATTCAAATGAAAAAGTTATAAAATAGGTAATTAACATAAAATAAGACAAATAAATAAACATGATTCCCTTATTGCTGTGTTGTTTCATAGGTTAATGTTTATATGAAATATATTTGATCGCGGCAGGATAGTCTACAAATTTTAACTGTCGATTTGAGGCTGTGAAATTATATTTTGAGGCATGCTAATTTATAATTAATGCTGATTTTTTATTATTCTAACCATATAATGACATGGTTTGACGAAACGTTTGGCATTTGAAGTTATTATTAATAAACGGTGTTGGAACTTTATTTTAATTGAAATTATAATTATATTTAACTAACATAAAACAATTTTAAAAATGACAGGAGATATGATGGTTAACCTTTAGTTATCCATAGCTAAACTAAAAAAGTGTTTCTCTAATATAATTATGTTTCGGAGTAAAATTTAAAACGATTGTATTAAACCTATGGGAAGTAATTCAAAGTGAATTGGTGTAATGTTGGGAAGTATCATAAAAAAATGTATACGAATTTTAATTTGACAATTAGAACTATATATTAAAAGATATGACAATAATGTAAATATAGTGAACAAACTACAGCGGAAAACAAAGTGTATTATCATATTCCAATAATTTATTTCGTATTAGCTATATAAGATATTATTCTTTAATATTTAAAGTAAAAACAGAAAGTCTTACATTGAGATAGCAAGTTGTCATTGCTAATATTCAATTAAAAAAAGAAAGTTTTAAGCCCTAAAAATTGGCGGATTCTACTCGAAGAGGGTGATAAGGTTATCTCGCAAAATTTAGAGATAAAAATATTAAAATATAAAAGATGATATAAAATATTTTTAATAAAACAAAGATCTAATTTGGTAGAATGTCTCTGATGATGGCAAGGTTGGCCGAAACTTTGAGCATTTTAAGTTATTGAGTGAAGTATTATAAGACTGTTGGGACCAATGGATGTTATTTATTTTTACCTAAACGTGATTTTTTAGTTTCTGTAAGGCAAATATTTTTTGTGGAAGTTACCAGGATTAAATACCGTAGCGATGATTCGAACCCTCTAATGGTCAGGGTTGTTCCAAAAAAGGTCATGCTTTGAAGTTTGCAAGAATCTTTTGCAGGAGTACCAAACTTCGAACCAGTCTCAGGTGGTTCTCAACTTTATATTCAAAATTTCGATAGAATATATTAAGCTGTAAAGGTTTAATACAACACTTTGATAAACCCAAAGGAAAAAAATACATTTTTTAACTACATCGTTAGCGTTCGAACAACTGAATTGTTTCGACATCCCTTCAGAAATATGTTTGGAAACTTGAAGCCCAATGAAGACTCATCAGACTGAGCACTAGGATGGAAAAAGTACCATCAACACCAATAGTAAAATTTAAAAAATTTTCATATCGACAGTTTTTATCAGCTAATTAATTTACAAATATTACCGGGATGGTAGATGATTGTGGCAAAGATATTGTAATATAAAATATATTATTGACCAAAGTAAACAATTTGTTAACATACGATAAGGAATTGTATTTTAGAACTGGGACTGGGTTAAAGGGATTTTATTTAGGGATCCATATGTAGATTTCTAATAATCCAAATTATTAATGATGGATGAAAGGTGTTTTTCTTTTGTATGAGACGATTTTTATAAATTTAGGAAGGAGTTCAAATATAAAAATAAAGCGTGCTTAGAAAACTGAGTAACGAAGATATATATACTGAAATGTTAATATGTGGACTAATAAGCACTTAAAAAACAGAAAAAAAAAGAAAAGAAAAAAGCATCTTTTAGATACTTTAAGAAGCATGACATAATAGCATTTTTTTTTTCATTCCTTTCAGTGTATCTTATATTATATTTCTCTTTATATTTTATTTATCTTTCTATTATATTGTATATAATATCGTAACATTACTGTAATAATATTTTACTGACACTATGTGTATATAATATGCTTTTTGCATGGTGTATTCGCAAATTATTTCAAATGTATACCTCTCCTGAAGGATTTACTAAAGAGGAGAAAATATAAAATACATATATACATTATATGTATATATGTAAGAGATGTGCTCTTCATATCTATTAACTTGTATCCATAAGTATCCGAAACCTGTCCGAGTTAGTTGTAGTTGAAAATTATTAGTTATGTATAATAAATCAGTTACTCAGAAATCATGAGTAATGTTTTATTCATTACTTCGCCAAAATATAGTTGTTTGTAACGAGTATTCACTGAGCCTCGAGATCCTAAAAGTATATATATGCATATAATCAGCAATGAATTCCTACAATCAATTTAAGTCCCGAAGGTTTTTTATTTATTTATTTTTTTGTTAAAACTTTATTATAAGAGAGTCCGTGTGGTGGTCAATAATGGCACCAAAATAGTAGAAAAAATTATTTATTGTTTGGCCTCACTTTGCAGGGCTCCGTGAGAGCTAAATGAAAATAAGATGCTAACATAGTAAGTGACACATTAAATAAGA
>NW_027104642.1:156783-182213 GCF_000696795.3 Halyomorpha halys | reverse complement strand
ACATTAAATAAGATGCTAACATAGTAAGTGACACATTAAATAAATATAGAGAGCAAATAACAAAATATGTAAAAAAAATTTTTTTAATTTACCACTCTTTCTAACTATTCAGTTGCCATCCTTGTTTCAATCAAGACAGGTACTTCCCCACCTATTCATTTGTTATTTTTATCAATTTTCGTAAGATTTACTTTTATTTGTTACTATATCTCACCTTGGTCACATTTACTTCACCTGTATGTTTACCTTTTACACCTACCTCTTTATCTAACTAGTATTTTTCTACAGCTTATTAATCTAATTCAATATTTACATTTCTAACACACCTGGCTGTATTTATTTGTAACTAGTTTCCAATCCAATTTATATTTATACTTCCTTAACTTAAACTTATTATTATTTCTTTTATATATTTTTAAAAAGAAAAAACATTTTGTTACATATTTTATGTAATTGATCAAGCCCTTACTGTCTTCATTGAAACAAGGATGACAACTCAGTTGTACATATACAGTATGTATGAAATGGTTTTATCCATATACGAGGTGAATAAAATTATATTTCGTAATTTGTCTGAAATCAACTTGATTATAATGTATATGGTCTCGGCATGTAAACGTTACAAATTCATAGATGGCTACAGACTTGGCCGAAACAATGGCGAGCTCTTCAGAATGAATATTCATAAATTTAAGTCCTCCCCAACAACATTTTCACTCCATTAAAACAGTGCATGTTGTTGAGTCGAATATTATGTCTTTTTTGGGGTTTCATATCATTTAGGTATCAGTGGAAGAAGTAAAAGTTTAATTATGTACATGTTAATTACGAATTAATAATCATTAATTAAAAGAGAAATTCAGTTTTTATGTATAAACATGGGTAGTTCATCTTCACGATTTGTTTTTTTATCGTATTGTTCTTGCCGTTAACAAGCTATATATTTTTCCACTTTTCATTATATATTTGACTTATTTAATGAGTTGCCTATATAAGCAAATCATATAGTTATATAATTACTTATATATATTTATATAGCCACTTTGTATTTTAGAGATAAGCTTGATGGATTTCTCCTCTTCCTGTTCCTAACAGCTTGAATAGAAGTGTATTTATAGATACATACACGTATACATTTAAATTTACTATATTAACTTTCCTAGTAAACTCGGTTACCTGAATCTATTACACAAAAGTAATCTGGTTAGTGAATCAAACAACTTTTCACTCATGTTTAAAAGAGCAATTTCTTCATTATGAAAAGGATGACAATACTTTTCCTAAGTGTATATTTCATCACTGATTGAAAGTAAAATCTGGCTATTGCCTTAGCATTCATGAAAACATTAATTTTCTCCGTTAGTTAAATTATTATATATTTTTCAATTTTTTTTTTACGGCAAAAAATAAGATACGTTTAAGGATTTCAAATGAATAAAATTAAAAGTCTTTTGGAGGATATTATTAGTTAGTCATTTAGTCAAAATCTTTTGTGCCTTTCTTAATAAAATGATAAGAAAGTATTAAATCTTTTGTATTTGAAATGCATAATTTAAATTTTATATCACTTTCAGTTTTTGAGCAAGGTTATTTGAACTTATTCGTGTATTTCCTTTTGAAAACTCAATTTAGAATTTTTCATGACGTCAATACTTCCCCATATATTTCATATTCAGGTCAGTGGAAATGAAAACATATACAATTTAAATTAGGCTGGTTTATATCGTTAGTCTTATTTATTACAAGAGTTTATTTTCATTACATAAACAAATATTTTAGTAAATAAATCGTTAATGACTTCTATAATTGATTGTTGATCAATCGATCAGTTTTAATTAAACGTCAATTGACAACTAGAATAGTTCCCTCTAGTTCTATTAACATTGCAGCAGGGATTTCTCTGCCTTAGTGGAGATGTCTTCGGCCCTATCATCACATTAGATATTCACCTAGGGTTCTCCTATTGAACGATTGTATTCCCCTCTTAAGTGTATTGCTCAGTTAACATTATTTGTATTATCCACAATTAACATTATTGTAATTGTTGACATTATTTGTTCCAGGTATAGTCACAATTAGTCCGGAAAAATCACATGTCCACAACAATTTATTACCGAGATTTATTACAATCTTTTTTATTCCTGAATTTAATTGATATGGTTTTTAAAATAATTAACATTCGAAAAATTATCAGATGGCATAGCCTTGTCAGCTGAAAATATTTGTGAATAAACTAGCCATTGGTAGCACTCCAATAACATTTTACATCGGAAGGTCTCCAGGCGCCTCGGAGGATTATCAAGAATTGAACAGGCAGCAAGATTAAAAACAAGTGCTTTTGTGTGGTCAGAGAGTTTATCAAGTAAGGGTTGATATCTGGTTCGGGCTAGATCGGCTACATTACAAGGAACATTAAAATTTTTTATTTCTATTTTAATCTTCGTTATATGTGCTTTTTCAAAAGTTTTATTACTAGGAGTAAATTATAATACCCTCGCGCTCGAATGATTGTCAGGTTAGGAGTTAGAATAAGCATGTTCTACAGTTGTATGTATGGTGTACACAGAGAATGAAACCTTGGAAAAATTATCAAGAATTGAATTAAAAATTAACTTAATTAAATTTAAAAATTATGGTTGTTCCACGCCCACAGATGTAAATTGGTACTTATCATATTATGCTGTAATCATACTAAAAACCATGTTTTGGAAACTTAATGTGAAAATGAGCACATTTAAGTCATGATTTCGCAAATCATTCATGACTTAGAGAGGAAAAGTATATTATTGTATGATTGGAAATAAAACATGTTTGAAATTATTGGTAAAAAAATTTACATGAATCCACTACAGCATATATGTTTGAAGGTTTTAGCCTATTGAGTGGGGAGGGGATGACAGGCGTTTTCTTTTCCCTGTGCTTATTAATATTATAGTTTACTCCTGACAACTTTGCCATAAATAAAGACGTTTGTGTTTTAAATGTTGATCGGAAATTAATTTTCTGTTGTATACTTGAGTTAAAACTCCTGCACACCACTGAATTTTTCTTGTTGGTATAGCTCAACAATTAGCTTTAAAAACGCAATGTAGAAGTAGTTCCAAATAGATTTCTTGGATATATTTTCTTATATTTTTCTATTAGCTTTATTTTATATATATATATATATATATATATATTTTTTGTATATCTGAGTTGTTCTTTTTTAGTCACACCTCAGTCATTTAGTATTTTATAATTGTACATACTATTATAGTTTTCTACATTTTGATTTTTCAATCTTATATATCTATGTTTTTAAAATGTTATTAGAATATGTCATTACGTATGTACAGAGTCTTGAATGCCTAGAAAATTAATATTGAAATAGCTGAGTTGCTGCAATGCGGATAGACACCATTCTGTAATTTTTCGCTTTTAATTATCACTTGATTTTACTGTTTAAAAGTAATCATCCTTTTTCTTTTTTCTAATATCTAAAACTTTCTTTATTCGTGTCAATATGACCTATTTTACATTTATATTTTAATTACTTAATCGGTTCATGCGTGAAGTTAATCGTTATAACTTATTGATCATTTTTATCGATCTATTTAGAAATATATGTTTGAGTAGAATGAGAAACATTATAGAAGTGTCATTAATATTTACTATTGTTTCTTGGTGTGATCCACACTAATTTATTTTTAGAAATGCAACGTTTTATCTCAACGATAACAAAGATATCAACAGTTTTATACTACTTCATACTCCTTTCTAATTCTAAATTTTAATTAGAAACATTTAAAAAATGTCGAACAACAATATTTGAACGTCTTATTTAAATATTAATGTTCCAATATTTTTTAAAGGTTGGCCACTTTAAGAGGCTGGGTGGAGAGTAATTATTAATTTTTTATGAAATTCAATGAAAGGTTAAGAATAAAATAGAAACGGGGTATGAAGAATATATTTATTTCGTATATGTTTTATTACAATTTAGTAAGAACTTTAATACAATAATTGCCACTTGTACAGCTTAATTAACAAATTTTCTCTCAAACCTCACTTGTCAATACTTTTGGTTACCCAACATTTAGAGAACCATTGATCCTGAACATTCTCCTACGTGCTGAAATTAAATCTGATTACATTTTCTTCAAATTTGTTCTGCGTGATTTTTCTCGAAGATTATTTTTTATGATATGTCTCTAATAAGAGACTATTCTTGAATTTTAATAAAAAATGGTAAATGTAAAAATAATCAATTTTCAGATCATAGAAAATTTTATAGACTTCAAAAAAAAGTTTGCAAAATATTGTTTCAGGCAGGTAGTTTCGGATTTATTTAGTAACAATTGAAAAAATGGTACAGATTTGGCTTGAATACCGTATTTATGTACAAAACCCTACTAGATTTATATTTATTTTATTTTATAATTAATACTAGCCTGCTAGAAGTCAAGATAATATGATGCATAGAGCACTGGCCATCCATTCAAGAACCAACTGTGAGCTAGGTAGTTTTGAAGTTATTCGGTAAAAATTGAAAAAATTGTGCCTATTTGTCTTAAAATCTGAAATATCATTTTAGTTAAAAAAAAAACTTAATGCCCTTAAAACATTTTTCCTTTTATTAGTTAAATAAAATAAATCGTAATTTGTCAATTAGACAAAATGCGCGTTAACCGTTGTTATTAATGGATTTGTGATAAAAATGAAAGTAAAAAGCATGTTGTTTAGCAGGTACTCTGATCGAATGGGACCTGGTTGAGTAATCTGTGGTGATAGAATGTTCCTCATCACACTACACCATCCATAAATTAGTCACTATCGATGAGCCATAATCGTTACTGTTACATGTTAGATTAGATTATCGGAACTTTATTAACTCGTCTCGAAATTACACATCAAACGTTTTGATCATAACTTAGCAGAAGGTAATACGTCCAAGGGTTGACTTAGCCTTGTCAATGCAGTTGAAATATCAAGACAATTTCTTTAAATGTGACATCGTGAAGTTTCCAAAATTAATTATTTGCAATGGTTTATTATGAAAATGACGTTAGAAGTGACCATTTCAATTACTCCAAACCAAATACTACGGATAATGTATAAAAAACCCTCCAAAAAAAAATTCATAAAACCAATACTAAATATTGCTAAATAAAACAACAAATCAAAATTATAACAACAATTTGTTATTTATTCTTAGCAAGTTAAGTTTTTATTTACATAAGGGTATTTAATTGTCCATTATTACATAATGCTAAATTGAGAATGCTTTAAAAACTATTTTTATAATCTCAATAAGATAGTATTTTTTTTATTCTGGACGAGAAATAAGAACGAAATTTGTTGTCTTCTGATTGCACTATCAGCTGTCATGAGCCTTTAGATAAACAACTGAGAACTATAACCCACTATCGCTATCATGACAATTGTTTCCTCAACTACCTTAATTAATACAGTCTTTACACTCAGTCATGATTAGTGCAGGTCATGAAACACCAAGAATGCACCGAAAAAAGTCTGGCTTTAGCACATCACCACTGTTCACCGTTTGGTAGCCGAAACTATTTTAATGTTATTTGTTTAATGTGCTATGTGCTTACCTGTATAGAGTAACCTGTTAATTTCGCTTTCGAGGTTAACAGCTAGACGAAATTGCTTTGTTTACGTCTGCATATTATGAAATTTTACGTTTCTTTAATTAGTTGATTCAAGTCGCCATGATTTCTATTTTTAAAAATTATATATTCGAAGAGATGGTTCTGGTTGCCGTAAAAAAAAAAAAGAAAATCACAAAAAATAGTTCGTACTATTGTATTTATTCTATATTTGTTGGATTCATTTACGACTGTATTACTATTTATTTTTATGGGAGCTTTTCATATACAGTGTATTTTATACGCTTACATTATTTTCAACTCCCCTGTACCTGTAGAATGATACAATCATGGTTGAAACGTCGGCTGTATAAATAAATAGTTTACACCATTTTTTACTTGTTGTTTTTCCTGACCACAACACGAATCGTCCCCTTCTTTACTCTCATACGACCAATAATTAATACATAAGTTATATGCGGTTTCAAGTTGAAAAGATGAAGATATAATTGGCAATTCAACTAAAGTCGTCAAGATCAAGAATGAGCCACTTCAATCTTCCAACCACAAATATAAATGAATTATACCGTTCTAGATTATGAATATTTGTCTCGCCTCTGTTTTGTAGTTTCTATTGTTGTTTGTAGAAAATGTGATTTTTTTTTTATACTGTTCTGTTTTCTATAACAAATATATTATTGCAAGGAAAAAAATAAAATAAAAAAGTCATCAAATTTTATTATAACTAATTCATCACCACATTATTTCAAATTTTCTTTACATTTCATCATTATTTTTCCTTTACACAACTTAATTTATTATTTCGTTTAGCTTCTAACTCCTTATATGATATACTCTAACGTTTTGTTTTTTATGATGATATCCCAACCAAGACTTAAGTTTTAATATTTGTACAAATTTAATAATTTAAAAAATATATATATTAAAAATTTTACTATTTAAATTAATAAAATTGTTCATTGATAAAGTCTAATTACCTTAGATTCATCCTTTTAATAGCTAGGTTGAGTCTATGCTGCTGTGCTTTAGTCTTCTGAGAAATATTAATAGAACTTTAATTTATTGTTCTGTTGCTTTTTATTATTCAAACTCATTTTCAGAGTAATTAGCAAATAATTTTGAAAATTATCGTTTTCCTACCGAAAGTATAAAGTAAAAACACACATAATGATCATCACTTAATAGTTCACCATGAATTATATATGAGATGATAGCTGGGGGTGAAGTTGAACACAAATAAGTAAAACTTTGTTTGTGCCAACATTCATCATATTTTTGGAGAACAAAAAATAAAAGATAACAACCATGATTAATAAAAGGAAATTCAGAATTACAAGAAACATAAGAAAATAACAGATAATATAGATACATAAGTAGTATTGGAGCAAATTTATAGTGTCATGTTCCAGGAATATTAAAGCTCAATAGGAATATAATAATATTAAATTTAACAATGACAGAAGAAACATAAATAAAAAATAAAGCTTCTGTAACTGGTAATATCAAACTCTTTAATTTTGTCATTCTTTTTACATATTTGATTAATGACATATAAGTTTTTCTTTATAAAATATTTTTACATTACTTCAAATTTAAATAATTTTCAATTTTTAAATATATTTACTTAGTTTATTTTCATACCTTTATCTCAATTTTTATTTATTTTTCTTCTTTCATTCTTAATTTTAATAATACTATATTCTCACTCAGTTTCAATATTCCTGAAACATGGCACTATAAATTTACTCCAATACTACTCATGTACATTTATCATCTGTTATCTTCTTGTGTGTCTAGTTTTCAGTATTGACTTTTTATTCATTATGGTCGTTATTTTATTTTTTTAGTTATTTATCTTAGCCCTGATGAAGGCCTAAAGTTGGTTACTAATAAATAAGTAAAACTCACTATAGATGAGTAAAACACTCCAATCATCTTCTCCTCATATACATGTACATATGTTATATGATTAAACGTGTACACAGAATAAATGCTGTTCTGTCAATTGGAATTAATAACTAATATATTAAGATTAGGCGTGTAGATTTTAAGCCATGATTTCTACGATCGGCATTGATTTTACAAAAAGTTGCAATTTTAACGTGGGAGACCGAGTACTTGGTGGATGCCTGTACAAACACCACATTATGCAACAAAACATTAACCCAAGATACACTAAGATGAAGCAGTATAATAATGAATATAAAAACAAATTTTCTATGTGACAATTAGAATAATTTGTTAGTTAGTATCTCTATAATGTAGACCAAACCTGGATTGGTTTAGCTCCCGTGTTAATAAAATAATAAAGGGGTATACCATCCTTAATCCTTGGATTTACCATCCTTGGATTCGGTTATGTGAAACTTCCTTATTAATATAGCTACTCCTGAACGATTCTGAGTGGAACCCGTTTCAGACCTTTCTACTTCAGAAAAAATACAAGGGGTGTAGGTCTGGAAGAAAAAATAAAATGAATGGCGCTCGCGTCCCTGGTTCTTTGGACCACAGTTACTAACGTTCTATGATGGTCATGAAAATTACTTTATTATTTTTTTTTTAAATTTAATTAATTAATAAATTAATTACCCTTTATAAATTTTCAGTAATTATACCATATTCGACCATACTAAAAATTGACTCACAATTGAATTACACAATCACACTTTATTACATGATAATATTCGTAATTATTACCTGATCGTTATCGTAAATTATTATTACACTGTCATTATTCTTGTACACATATCACTATTAGTGATTTTCATTTTTTACAACGTATTATCCTATTTTGTCAAAATGATTCTTTTATAAATTTCTTCACCACCAAAAATAAGTACCCATAATGATGTATTTGTTGCCTGAATAGTTGATAAAAAGAGAAGATGGTTGGAGGTGCAGTAGGCGGAATGAATAACTCAATAAATTAAATTTATTTTATTAAAAACTATTTTTTTGGACCGAATTTCTTGCCTTCTTGAAGGCCAAGTGCTAAGAAAATAACAACAATAATAGAATAAACAAAAAAAATGTGTAACCGGAATAAGATTATATCATTATAAAAAAATAAAAATAAATGTTAAAATCAAACTACCCTGTATATATCGCTGCTTTTTTTTTTTTTTTTAATGCTAGCAAATCAGACAAACAGAATTTTATTTTGTTTGAGATATATATTGCACCGTTAACTGAAATTAATTTATAACAATTAAAATAATCAAATTGGATTATAAATGGTGTAATATAATTAACTATGATTGTGTAATTTAATTGATGTGAAATATTTTTTAGTAGGCCTGAAGATGACATAAACAGCCGAAACATCGTAAATAGATATAAAAATAAAATGAGAATGCAGCATTTGTAGGTATTGTAGTTACAACTCTTATGAAGATGTAAATAATTCTTTGGAATTCGGAAAATTTGATTACATACTATGGAAACTCAATGTTACACAGATATTTAAGAAATTGCGGCGCAGGAGCATTACCCCCACCACCTGTGAGGTACCAACGGCCGATTGAAGGCCTTCGGCTTAAGACTATCATTGAGAGGTGGCGCCCCGGGAGGCGGCAGAATCCTCAACTACATCGTCGTTATAAATTAAAATCAACGAATTGCAGAAATGGCGGCCTCGATCCGGAAACTCTGACCTTCAGTGTCGCATGGCTCGCAATACTTATTTTAAAATTTCAATTATTATGGTTTTGCATGAACGGATAAATAAAATTTTATTTCAGTTACATATATTTCCAGATGTTAAATTTATATTTAAGGTATTGTTTTTGGATATGAAATGCATGATCTGTACTCTAGGTCCTTACTATTCTCTTTGTTCAAAAAAGAAACAACAACGATTTAAAAAAGTTGAAAAAATTGAGTAACTACAATATAAAAATTTTTAAAAAACATATTTTTAATTAACATATAAGAAATACCTGCTCAAAGAGAAACTTACGAATACTCCAGCTCTTTGGTATAAACGCTTTTAGAACGCTGTAATTTTGAACTATTTCTTTATGGTTAATATTTTACTCTTAATTTTGAATTCAAGAAAGAGTTCGATGAAATAGATTAGGTAACTATTAAAAAGCAAACACTTGTATGAATCCAGTTATTTCTTCCTACTAGGAATATACCTTTTGTTTAGAATCACTTATAGTCAGTGCATGATCACAAATTTTTTATACTCCGCATATATTACGAAAAAGATATAAATTTGCATTTAAGGGTCAGGGGTACAGTACTTAGTAAGCACTAGACCACTGGTTGTGCAAGGAGATGATTTGGTCGATCGACAGATTTTTACCCAATTTAGGTTACCCTTTTTATGAGGTTGGGTGGACCTGGAGGGCTCATGAACACACGGCTACAGTGAAACAGAACAAATAGGGAGAGGGAACGAGAGAGGAAATTGTACCATAAACAGTACAAGATATATAATTCCATAAATATCTGTATATTTCCACTATTAGCAATAAAAAAAACCTATTAATCTGATTTTATTTGACCAAGTTATTAACTCCTGAATCGATAGTTTTCATGATGTAATTTATGTGAGTGGATACAGGAAATCCAGAATTATGTTTGAAGTATTTCTAAGAGCGTTAGGTAAATGCCTCTGCCACTGTGTACGGCTGATACCGCATCTCCTTAATAAACTAAAATATTTAACCTGCATTTATATCGTATAAATTAGAGGAAAGTAAATAATAATTAACAATTCTTCGTATGTTAATTGCTGTCCGGCTTCTTTGACGTATACCACCGACTGTTTGCACTCCACTTTTTTGTTCGGTAAACCTCTGTGTGAATTTAAACGTATAAACGAATGAAATGGAGCTGTATTTATTAATCTGAATCTTTGATATTCTTAGTCAATAATAGGCTCGATATTGTGTCAGGTTCCTGATAAAGCGCTTATAGCAGATTTGATAAAGGATTTCTTAGATTGGAGAGTTCGCATACTAACCCAATCACCTTGCCATTAAAAGGGGAGATTACTTTTTAACTTGTGGGTATGTGGTGGCACCGAGAAGCGAAATACTGGTTTTGGACCCCGATGGCCCTCCAAATCAGTGTTAAACTGACCTAAAATTGTAAACATTTCTTACCTTTTGATGACGAAGGAGTGATATGTAAACTAAGAAAATTTTTTCCACAATTACTCATCTTTGTATTTGTTTTCATGTTTAGATATAATTGGCCTTTTATACCGTCTATACCCTCCTCAAATAGTTCACTGAGTAAAAATTCAGTAAATGTAGCATTGGGAATAGTAATGGGGTTGACCGTGGTGGATTCGTTTACCATATTTTTAACTTTTCCTTGTTTTACAGGATTAGACAATCCTTTGCCTCACCCTTTCTGCTCTTTGTCATCAGATTGGTTGTCGGGGTTTGGTCCTTGCGTATCTCTGGTTGATTTTACAATGTCTGTCTTCTGCAGTAGTCACAGACTGTAAAGTGTTCTCTACCCAACTTTCCTAAAGTTCCGTACGCTGTAACATTCCTTAATTCACCTGCAAGAGTCTATCTGCAAGAAGTGTGACAGGTCCTCATCTCTCAACATGATTTTTGGAGAAAGCCCTCTGTTAGAACATATCCCCGTTCTAGATTAATTGATATCCATACCCAGCCTCTTTTGGCTGCGATAGGACCAGAACCTGAGTGCGAAATGACCGGATGCGGAGAGTATTGACGAGATGCTTTGAGAGATCATGAAGTACAATGAGGTTTTAATCCTCTGCTTCACTTAGTTCTCGCACTCACATTTGCTTCTCTGCTTCACCTAGCTCTGGCATTCACTTTACACCTATGCTTCACCTAGTTTTCGCAGTCACTTCTACTCTTCTGCTTCACTTAGTTATCGTAGTCACATTTACTCCTCTGCTTCACCTAGTTCTCGCAGTCACTTTACTCCAATGTTTCACCTAGTTCTCGCAGTCACCTTTAATCCTCTACTTCACCTAGTTCTTGCAGTCACATTTACCCCTCTGCTTCACCTAGTTCTCGCAGTCAATTTTACTCCTCTACTTCACCAAGTTCTCGCAGTCACATTTACCCCTCTGCTTCATCTAGTTCTGGCAGTCACTTTACTCCAATGTTTCACCTAATTTTCGCAGTCACATTTACTCCTATGCTTAACCTAGTTTTCGCAGTCACAGTTACTCCTCTGCTTCACCTAGTTCTGGCAGTCACTTTACTCCAATGTTTCACCTAATTTTCGTAGTCACATTTACTCCTATGCTTCACCTAGTTTTCGCAGTCACAGTTACTCCTCTGCTTCACTTAGTTCTCGCAGTCACAGTTACTCCTCTGCTTCACCTAGTTCTCGCAGTCACTTTTACTCCTCTACTTCACCTAGTTCTTGCAGTCACATTTACCCCTCTGCTTCACCTAGTTCTCGTAGGGGTCGCTTTTGGTTTAAAAAACGCTGCAGCCTTCTCCTAAAGGTTTGATTGATTTTCTTCTGTTTTCAACAACTTAACTTTTCACTTTGTGAAGAACAGTAATTGTAATAGTGGAATAGAGAACATCTGCTGTTTTGCAACAACACACGTCTGGAGGTCTATGTTGTTTTTGTAGGACCTGGTACTGGTACTGGTTATTGATGGGAGGAACAAGTCCGGCAAGTGGGCCTAGTGGTCCTTTTTGCCAACCCCTGACGGCTACCTAGGTTGCCGCCGCGTACTAACCAAGGTGGGAGTGTCAAGATTCATTCTTCGGGATCGCCGAAATATGAATGTTTAACGGCCCCAGGTGGGAATCGAACCCACAACGCTCCGAACCGAGCGTACTAGGACCTGCGCCCCAACCCGCACGGCCGTCACGTCCCTTTTCTGTAGGACCTGGATAACCAATAAGTGTCTCCTCACCTCTAGTTTCCATTATCTCGATCAGTAGCTAACATGAAATAATACAATAATTATTTGAACTACTCGATTTTATTAAAACACTCTTAATCTTTACGAGGTTTGACAGTTTAGTGAACCAACTATATGCTGATTATTTATTTATTTAATTGACGAGTAGAAATGAATGCGAGCGCTGTATTTATGACATCATACCGAATAATTTGAGTGATATTATTGAAAGAATAATCGATTGTAAATGGCGAAACATGAAGAACAGCTTCAAATAGGAGAAGATGAATTAACCAAAATTTGAAAAGCTGTGTTTGTTTGCTCTATAAAGTCTAAGTAGAAAGGAAGGGGTTGTAATTGTCAAATTTTAGAAAATTCAATCTGTTTTAAAAATGTATAGAGTGATATTTGTATGTATACGACCTAATAACATCCCATATTCTAAAACTTCTTCCTCGGAAAGCCATCCTATTCCTCAACCCCGTACTCCGTTCCACATATTTCCCTGACCTCTGGAAATTATCTATAGTTAAAATGATCTCCAAACCCCAAAAGCCATCAGAATACCTATCATCCTATTGCCCTATCTCTCTATTGCCGATCATGGGCAAAATCCTCGAAAAACTTATTTTGAACCGCCTATACCCATGGGGTTACCTAGATTCCAATCATATAATCCCTGATCACCAGTTTGGATTCCGAACATCTCACTCCACTATCCAGCAATGTCATCATGTCATGGACGTTTTCTCGTCTTCTTTGAAGCACCCAGGACTGATTTATAAACTCCGTATTCCTACCTCTCTAACTATGTACTTTCTCATCATTCGTTCCTTTCTCATTGATAGATTATTCCAAGTAAACCACTATGGTTCCTATTCATCTTTCTATTCTCAGTCCGGTGGTGTTTTTCAAGGTAGTATCCTCGGTACCATCCTCTACACCGTCTATACAGCTGACATTCCAACCAATCCTAACACTATCCTCATCACGTATGCTGATGACACATGCTTGCTCGCAGTTAATAATAACGCATTAATTGTATCCCAAACTCTCCAATCCCATATCACAGCCCTCGAATAATGGTGTCGTAATTGGAGGATTAAGATAAATTCCAACAAATCCCATCAAATCACCTGTTGTTGTACCCTTCGTCGTAAACCTACTGACTGCCCTACAGTTTCATTTAATAATGTTACTCTTACCCCTGTCGAACAGATCCGCTACCTTGGACTACATCTGGACAATCGATTAACCTGGAATCCTCACAGAAGAATGAAAAGACAGGAAACTCCACGTCGATTTCGATTATTACAGCACTTACTAGACAAACGGTCTAAACTTCCAACTCATAACAAAAGACTGTAATAAGGCCAATTTGGACATATGGAGTTGAGCTTTGGGGCTCCACTAGAACTTCGAATTCGTCTCGTATCTAATCCTTACATTGCAAAATCCTCAATGCTCCTTACTTTGCCACAAATAAAATCATACATAAAGACCTTAATGTTCCCTATGTAACCGTTTTAGCCCGAACCAGATATCACTTCTTCCATTATACACTCCTTAACCACTCAAACCCCCTAGTTTCTAACCTTGCATCCTCTTCCATTCCTGAGAATCCTCCGAGGTGTCTGAAAAGAAGATGGCCACGAGACCTGCTAAGGTAAAATGTCATTAGCGTGCTACCAATATAAGAGAATAAGTTTCTCTACACGCCTGTAACACTCCATTTTAACTAAGATCAAATTTACCGAATGTATTATATAATATACAGTTGTAAATTTCAATAAAGATTTTTTTTTTTAAATTACTTAGAGCCCCGCCGGGATCGAGAACTTGGATTTATAATCTCAGTACACTCAAGATAAAAAGTAAACCTTTTAACATTTTTGCCCCAAGATAGAAAATGGGTGATTGGGACATAAAGGGATGAATTTTACATTATGGATTACCAT
Organism: Halyomorpha halys; assembly: GCF_000696795.3. Lineage (NCBI taxonomy): Eukaryota > Metazoa > Arthropoda > Insecta > Hemiptera > Pentatomidae > Halyomorpha > Halyomorpha halys. The sequence continues at coordinate 167,781 of NW_027104642.1, read as the reverse complement.
TCCTGAAAACCTAAATAATTATACAACCGAAATTGAAGTTCAAATTATTCTTTATATATATTTATAATTTATAGTATTAACGATTTTTTTAACATCGGATTTATACAAACCCAGAAATCATAAACCAGCAATGGCTCTTCATATTAGTTGCCAATTTCCCCCTTTTATGAAATTATAGCTTCAGTTCGTCATGCAGTCATATTGTCATTATTTAAACTTCTAATTAATAACTTATTTACTTCTAAATAATTTCATCTTTATTGTTACTGTTTTGTTATTTATCAATCTTCTTATTTCTTCTATAATTTATCATTGTTCACATCTACATATGCTATCTAGTCACAATGACATTCTCCTCACTTCGACATTACTATTATTTTATCTGAATTAAAAACAGTAAATAAATAAATCCGAATGTTACACCCAGTCCTCTGCAAAACGGATATTTCTAAAGAATGCAAGCGTCGAATCATCACAGCCATAGTGGAGTCTATCCTGTCAGCAACGTAAACAATGAACGTTTGTACTCAAAGGCGCAGGCGGTTGAGATGGATTTCTGGAGATGTCTCGGTCTCACCGGGGTGAAAAAAATTAGGAAATAGCTGATTCGCCAAAGGATGGCTGTGGGTCCATCAGTAAACGAAAGGATCGGGGGACACCGTCTAAGATAGTATGGTGAAGAGAATGTCGGACGAATGCCGAACGCAGACGGCCCAGAAGAAAGCGGTTGGAGGAAGTCCAAGATGAAACAGCTCTTCGAGGTTTGCAAGAAGACGATGGGTTGGATCGAAGCGCTTGGAGCTCTGCGCTGACTAGTTCAGGCTTTATTTCTAACCCTTGTTGGAACGCATATAAACAAAACTGGCAATCTCAATTATTACTTTTATTATTTATCTATTTTCTCATTACGTCTGTAATATTTTAACCTAATTATATCTTACTCTCTGTATTCCTGATAAACGCCCCCGGACTATCCCAATTACTATTATTTGTTTTCTTTTATATCCTTCTTTTTCCTATAATATCTTTATTGTGAGGTTCGGTTTTCTGTCGATAGTCGAATTCAACAAATTGTGTATTTTTATGTTTTTTGTAATTGGGTAATTTTTAGTTATTGACTATGTAAAACACAATCAAGAATATTCCAGTTTCCTAAAAAAAAAAAATACATTCTATAGGTTTTTCAGATAACAATTTCCCAGGTCAGGCATAGTCCAAAATATACTTTTCTCAAAATTGTTTCATCCTATTTATTTTATATAACATAGAAATAAATAACAAATGAGAAGGCCAATACATATGAATGAACTATTTGAATTAATTAATTTATTTATTAAATAAATCAAATGGTATTCTTGTTTAATCTCAACACTCTTTATTATATCAATAGTCCAACGTTTCGGCCAAAAGCGGCCATCCTCAAGGACAATCTTAAAATATAAATTCTCACCTCACATCAAAAATTTAAAAATGTTTTGCAGGCTATTCTGCTCAGGTCATTAATTATAAGTCACAATCACCCTATTTTTTCAAAACTTCATTAATTTTTAAAACTTTTAATTTTAACGATTAATCAACACTATCACTATCATATAAACAAACTATTTATAACCTGTTAATAAATAGGTTGTTTACGATTTGGCCGAAACGTTGGACTATTGATATAATAAAGAGTGTCGAGACTGAACAAGGATACCATTTGATTTGTTTAATAAATAAATACCAGTCTCAAGAAATTGGAAAAATATTATATTTAATTAATTTATTCATTTTACCTTAGTTATAGCTTAAAGACTTACTGGGAGGGTTGGCCTAGTAAGTGAGATTATAAATAAAATGAGAACAAAAGATAAGAAAAACTAAAACAAAACATTTTGAAAGAAAATAAGAAATCTTTCTGTACAAAAAAAAGATAAAGAACAGAGTGAAATTTTCAAATATATTAATAGTAAAATAATTCCATTTCAAATATAATAAGAATAATAATGAATAACGGAGAATACAATTTATAAAAATTTCTTCGGGTAGAAATTATAAGCTATAAAAAAAGTCAATAAATTAAAGACAATCAACATATTATGCAGTGAAAAAAAATGACAAACAACTGAAAACTTCTTGATGAATTAAAAGCTAATATAAATATTTCCAAAAATATTGAAATATTAAACTGATGTTTAATTACTAAGGAATTAACAAAAAATTAATAAACTTTAATATAAATATAAAAGTTAGTCAAAAAGACTGTTAGTTGAATAGTTCTTTTACTTTAAGGTCATAAAAAATGTTTACAGCTTCACAATTGACAATGAGTGAAGTGAAAACTGAGTAAATTAACAAATTGCTACCTTGTAGTCAAAGGATGATATATTGTTTTATATTTTTTTTTCTCTCGGTGAAATGAAAGCTAGACAAATTAAAATGTTATGAACTAAATCGTCTGGAACATCCCAAGTGCTAAGCTTTCAGGAGTAACTGGAATCAAATTGAAATATTTTATAATTATTTAAAATTGTATTTAATAATAATTTGGTATGATAAAATGTCCTAAGGATTTTACTGCTTTTGGGAATAGGTTTTTTAAGATTTCTATGACTTTAGAGATCAATAAAAGTTTTCTAATGCCATTATTCTATTTTCACAAAATAATATTATATATTATTGGAATGGACCTGCTATATCCCGTTCTTTTGGACCATAGCTCCCATTCTGTTCTTTGGAATCATACTTTTCTGAGGACGTGAGTGACGTAATATCTCGGAGGAGTTCAACGCCCGCGGTTTGATACCTGATGTTGCACCTTATCTCTGGCCCGAGAACCCGTCTTTATCCCGCTTCCTTTATGCGAGAGTTAATCAGTTTGCGGAACACTATGCTTCGTCTAAAGTACCATCTCATAAAGAAACATTTGCCCAGGATCTTTTCATGGATTGGATATGCACAAAAATATGAAATTTGATTCAGCGGAGTTCGTGATAACTTCGTCCTTCTTAGTTGTTTTGTCATTAGACATCAGAAGTAGTTTCATCTGACGTGAAACTTCGCTCCAAAATAATTTTTACGCTAACCTTCAATTACTTAGTCTTGTAAAGGGAGATGATAAATGGGATAATAATAATAATAATAATAAAACTAAAGGAAAAACCTAAGAGAATTCAGGATCATTCTTAAATACCCGAAGGACATATACAATGTCAATGCTACTATTTTCATTCTAAATAAGAAAGTCATTAATCATAATGAGATAAATTTTCTAAATTGTTTTAATGAATTTACTAAATAAGAAACATTGGCTATGAGGACATAAACCTACAAAAGGTATTTTAAACTAATTAATTTAGTTATATATTAATTTATTGTTGAAAAAAAATTATACAAATTATTGCTAGTGATTACTGAAATAATTTGTTATGTTTAAAATAGTTAATTTTAGTTATGTGGATGGAGATCAATCCGCGAAAGTTCAAATAAAATTCTAATTGTATTTTTCTAAATAAATTGAATATTAATTTAAATTTGCTTCCTATAATATTGAAGAAGAAGAATTTAAAAATGCATGTATAATTAAGAAATTTATGATTATTATGAGTCAACGTAATACACTCAAGCATGTTTTAGTGGTCTTAGCAAACTATCAATATTTTAAAACTTACATCTTACAATGTATTAAGTATCCCAAACAGAAAAATTACATACATAAAATATAATACAATTACATATTGGAAGAGAGTAAGAGAGAAAGTGTCCGAATACAACGATTCTGCACAAATAATTTGCTAAAAAATCGTACCCAGTTTTTAGGCTGAATCAAGCAACATTTTATCTAAATGGTTTCTCTGTATTATTACATTCAACAGGGGCACCGAAGTTGTACTTATCATAGTTCTCTCGAGGCCTTGACAAATGGCGAGTTTTTACCTGGTTGGACTATGTGCGGCTGGAATTCAAGAAAAACATCTTTTGGAAAGCGCATTTGCGGTTTAAGAATCTCTCAAAAACGCTTGGAGAACTGAATGGGCACTGAGATATTTTAATTTTATTTATAATTTATTTAATATTATTTACAACTGTATAAAAATATATACAACAACTAAATTTGCTGTAGGTGATACAGTAATATGATACAAACATGTGGAGAATCTACCCATTGATATAACTCCAATAACATTTCTAGAGAAGAAGATTTCAAGGCTGTCTTTTCAGACGCCAAGGAAGATTATTAGATAATAAAGGAGAAGCCAGGTTAGAAATAAGTGGGTTTGGGTGGTTGGGAAGTTTATCATGGAAGGCTTGGTATCTGGTTCTGGTCAAATTGGCAACATATGGGACATTGAGGTCCTGATGGATGACTTGATTTGCGACAAAGTAAGGAGCATTAAGGATTTGACGAAGGATTTTGGACTATATGGATTGGATTTGGGAGGAATTTGATGGTTAAGTGTAGCCCCAAAGCTCAACTCCGTATGTCCAGATAAGCCTTATAATCGTCATGTAGATCAGTCATTTGTAATGGGTTGGAAGTTTAAACCGTTTGTTTAGTAAATGTTGTAATAGTCGGAATCGACGAGCAGTTTCCTGTCTTTTGAGTCTTGTATGAGGATCCCATGTCAGTCGTTTGTCCAGATGTAGTTCTAAGAAACGGATCTGTTTGACTGGAATAAGTGGGGTATTATTGAAGAATACTGTGGGGTAGGAGCTCATGGGTCTGCGACCAAGGGTAAATGTGATTTGGTGGGATTTATTGAAATTTATTTTAATCCTCCAGTTTTACACAGAGATTTAAAACTGATTCTTTCTGTCCTGACAATGTGATAGAATATTGTACCTTTAATTTTCCTTCCTTGGACAGGAGCATTCGCCATGAAGCTTATGAAGAAAGTGGAAGTGGGGAATATAGTTAATGGGTCTACTTAGGAAAATAGTGATAAACCTTATGTAGAAGGTATTAAGGAATTGGAATTTATTCCCAGAAGAATAAGAAACTATCCAAATAAAATAAGTAATGTTTATTTTAAGGACAGAAAAAATGCCTATTGCTTTTAAACATTTTATTCTCTGGAAAAACCGTTATTTAAAAAGTTATAATTCGGGTAGTGGTATAGTTGAGCCCTCCTATATAGTATATTATAGTAGTGGTATAGTTGCAATGGTTCATGAAGGAAATTCTGTGTTAACTCTCCTAATTCCTAGAAGATGCAGTGATTCTAGATCATGTCACATGTACATCAACATGAAGTAAACACTTGAAATCTGTGATGGAGTTTCTGTCGAGAATGAATAAATTAGGGTCTAGGTTGTTACAAGCAAAATTCATATAATTCAACAAATAAACAATAAAATATCGATGAGGAAGGGGTCCGTCAAACTAGTTAGCAATTGGACCTAAGAATCTCAAGGAGTTAGGTGTTTCTTGGACTATTCAATAAATCAATTATCATGAACGTTTTATCTTTAACTTAAATGAAAAATGTGACCTCTTCGTGATCTCAATATTATGTGAAGAAAATGAACTTGGACGGCAGTTCATGTAAATAGTTTCCAGATAGAAAACAACTGCCTCTTATCCATGAGATCGAAGAAAAAACTGTATTGCTGTCCTTTGTAGCTAAGATTACTAAAGGTCTTTGTAAGTAACTTGGTTGTCTTAAGCACAGACTTGATTCTTGGATACTTCTGATGTCTATAATAGCTTCTATCGGCTTCCATAATCCGACATTGAATCTCTGGTTGCTTATTATTGTTTGTGTTTAATTGTGTCCCTGGGTAAATAAATTCCTTTACACAGTCAAAATTAAAATCTTTAGAAATTTGTACTCCTCCTAGTTATTCTTAAATAATCACTTCCTTTAACCCGGGAGAGGTGTAGCATTGAACATTTTGCTCATAATGGGATATAAACATCTATATTTTTCTAGTATTTCATCAGTTTTGTTTATTTTCCGTTAACCCTTTGATGCTGTTGCCGCTTTTTTATGTTAATCCCTCTTTTATCTCCCCACCTATACTCAATTTAGTTTTGCTCTGGCTTCCTTGCAATGGTAAGACTGAGAGTATTTCTCTCACCAGTGCATTCCTAACGTGACATAATTTTTTTCGCATTTGAGCATTTTGCTCACCTGGACACCTCCTGCGTATCTTATTTTAAATCAAAAGTCGGGATAGGAAGATCTTATATCTTTTATGAATTCTGGATTCTTCAGTCTCTGATAGAAGAGCTACAATTACAATTTCATTTTTCAAATAGCATCTAAAGTAATCTTGAAGATTTTTGTCATAACATCCAATTATGTAAAAAAAAAAAAATAGTATTTTTTACAATAATCATGAGATCAATGCTCACGGGACTCCTCTTAGGGGACAAGTAGGATACTCCTGCCGAATTAAGGTTGCAAACCGTATACCTAGTTTTAGACTCTTTTATCAGCCATTCAACTTTAGCAGTTGTTCTTTGAAGAATCAATTAGGCACTCAGCATGCTCAAAAACGATAACCGGATCATTACTTTGGATACGATTTATTCAAAATCGCCCCACCTAATTGGATTTCTGACCCTCTGATGGCACAGATATAACATTGAAAAAATATTATTCCAAACAATTAGCTATTTCCTTCTGGATATGAAAAAACTCAGTTTTAACTCTCACAGAGTACTGTCAACAAACGCCATTTTTAGGAAAATGCGAAACATAGGGATTCGGGTCGAAGGGTTTTTGATGGCACACGGTTATCTCATCTCTTATTCATCATAATAAAGTTATCAAACGACCAATTTTTTAAGATAGACGCTTCAGCATTTTTTTGATCAATCGCAGCTTAAGAATTTTTAGGTATAAACAAGCTAATGTAAACAAGGCCTGTTAAAGTAGATAGAACATTCCTTCGTGAGAACGCATGCAAACAGAGTTAGAAACATCAGGCTCAGATGGTACCTTTGATTCGATGTGCGCGAATCTAATGAATGCCCACGGCTCTCAGGATATCTAAATTATTTTTGATTAGCTCTTATTATTCTTTAATAATTTTATTTATAATTATAGTGCGGTATAATGCTAGCCTTAGTGACGTATTCGAGAAATGATCCGAGCCCTGACATCAGTTCTTCAGTTGCGAAGAGGCCCGACGAAGCTCGCCGAAGATTTAACAGGTCAGAATTAAAAAGAAAAAAATATTTATTATAAAATTCTACATAAATAACTTTATATTTTTCTTTGTTTTGATAAAGATTAAATCGTTCAGTTAGGCGGTTCAAAACGCTGCCACTTCGCAATCATCTAACTAATTAATTGTAGTTACGCTTCCTCGTCTGAAGTCCAATGATTGCAAGATATTCAGCTATCAACTCTCTATTTATTTTTATTTTTATTTAATTTTTCTCAACTTTTTTTTCAAGTATTTAAATTTCATTATTATTCTATCTTAGGTTTATTGAAATTATCCAAAACTATAATGTTATAAATTGTTAGGGGTGTCTTTTTTGCTCCAAACTAAACCCCCTCATTATCAATTAAATACCAATCAAATAGTTATACTAATCATGTAAGACCCACCTGAGAATCTTATTATAAAACGAGCAAATTAAAAAAAAAAAAAACACTTTCTCACACCTAAGTAGGAACGTAAGGTCTCAAAGTCTTAAGACTATTGTACTTTTCCATTTCAATTTTTTTACAATATAACTGTCAATACAAACAATGTCACTTAAATGATTGTCCGAGCTAAAGAAAATTAATTAGGTGATGATCGGTTTTCGGTTATAAACTTCAACATTGATATCCATTGAACCGTTTGTTATAGGCAATAAACATTATTACACATCAGTTTAGTGATTCACTCCGCAGTACTAAAATAAAACAAACTATCTATTTATAATAACTGGTACGATTTATTTCCATTCACTGTACTATCGCCACCAGTGCATTATTCATTTTTACTTTGGAATTAATCAACTCCTATAAGGTTTTTTTTCCTATACATTATCCGGTTGGATCACAAATAATTAACTACCGAGGTTTACAATAGAATATTATTTTTCTGAGAATAAGTATTGGTTCACGACTTTTTATGTTTAGAAATAAATAATTAATTAATAATACTTCTCACCTTAAAACTGCTATTCCCAGGGTTTTGGTTAGAAAAATTAAATATTTTTGGTTAAATACTTTTTTAAAAAAATAAGAAAGATTAAATTAGGTAGTTGAAAAATCTAGTTAATGTTCCCATAATTTCTAGTTATTTTTCTCTTTATCACTCCTTTATTAGTTTTTTAATTCATGTCATCAGTCAATGATTCTCGGCATAACCGGTCACTGAGCTACCAAAATTTATCTCTAAAATAATAGTTATTTATTTGACATTAATTTAAAATAAGAGTTACTGATGTTCTTAATCAAAACAAAAAACAAAAAAAACTTTTAACCTTTAAATTTAAAAATAAGCTGATTCGTCACTATTTTAGGTTATATTTACTATTATAATACCAGAATAACGGTTTAAATTGTTGCTCCAATTTATTTTAATTTAAATTATTATTATTAATAAAATTATCAATTATTTCTTTAAATATTTTCGCTTACTAAATTTTTAAAAATGTAAGACTTTAAACAGTTTTTGCAACTCAATTATCCATAAATTTGCGATCAGTTATCACCTAATTAATTTTTCTTTCTTATCTGAAAATAGGGGAAAATATTCTTTTAACTTGGTTACTTTGTTTAGTTTTTTATTATAAAAAAGGAGAATTGCAATTAAAAGCTTATAAATTATTTTTATTAATATTAAGGAATTGCAATTATATTATTAATTTTTCTAATATGTAGAAAATAAGGCTTAGTGTGTTGGTAGGCTCATTCTTCAATGTTCGAAATTACAAAGCGTCCTATAACAAGGAGAGGAGAATATTTACTTCAACTGACACATCTGCAAGGAACATTGCCAAAAAACAAAATCTTGTCTTCGCCAAACATTCGGAGGATACTTACACTGCAAATAACCTCGAACACATTGGATGTTGGTATTTTTCCGCTTAACTCTACATAAACAAAAACAAAATTTAGCCAGTGCCCTGTTTATAGATATACCTTCTTATTCAAGGTAATCACTTTGTAGCGGAAAAACACAATTACTATTTTAAGGGGGATAAAAAATGTTGTTTTTTCTTTCGAACGTTACATAGTTCCCTTATTCGAAATTTACTTTTTCCTAGAAGCTTCGTTTCAATTGTTTTACATACCGTTACTTGTTAGAAAAGTAAATTCTTGGTTTTGAAACTTACTAACTGTTATAAAAAACACGTAGGAACATCCCCCCCCCCCAGCCTAATATCAGAACCTTAAGTAACAAGAATTCTTTTTTTATCTAATCCCAACTCAGGTTAGTCGTGAATTGAGTGCCTTTCAGACTAACGTTGAGTGACCCAATTCACAGTTGTCGACTTGAAGTCACAGCGAGTATCTGAGCTCGCTCTTGGGAAACACTATCCAGACAACACATCCTTATCATTTGAAGTCGAGGCCTAAATTAACAAAAATACGAATCGTTTGTGATTTCAGGTTATCATCCAACATTGTCTGGACGGAATAATACGTATGTACCAGCCTTAACCACCAAATAAACTCAATTTTGATTGTATCAAGCTTTTTAAAATAATTAAATTTCTACTCTTATGGATGGAGAGAATATCCTATCCCCTTTGTGACGAGTTCAAGATTGTTGAAATCGGATAAACCTTACTCTGAACCCCGCCCTTAAATGTTCAAATTAAATTTAAATACGCTATGACATCCCGAAAATGCTCCATGCAGGAATATACAATTCCTATTGGAGATAACACTGATGCTAAAACATGTATCAACAGCACCCTTTAAATTTTTATAAAACTCCTATACTTATAAAAAAAAAAAGCCTATACTTGATAAATGTTTGGGCGAATCTAAATTTTTTTTTCACTAAAATATCCCACTGGAAAACTTCCTTGACCTTTCAGATGTAAAAAAATTAATCAAAAACTGTTGAATCCATTTGACGAATTACTTTTCGATCAGTTTTCAATATTCAATACCAAAAAATATCGAAATCAGCGACAGATAAATTGTGTATTCCCCTTACATGGGGGAACGCTTGTCTGCGATTTTTATGGTTTTTAATTCTAGATAAATTATTTATTGATTAAGTGAGGAACAGTCAATCAGTATTTTATTTATGCTATGAAGGGCCATTCTACTTAATTTAAAATTACATTATACAAAGCTTTTAAAAATAAATTCTAGACTTGCTAGTTTATTGTAGAACTTTTATTTGAAATTATTTCGCCTCCATTTCATTCAGAAACCATTATAAATGAAAACCAAAGATTACAAATTTTAAAATGTAATGTAATATTACGAGAACTTGCTTGCACAACTGCGTCAGTTGATGTGGTAAAGACAGGTTCACTAATTGAGCAGTGGGTAGTGGTAGGCCTAAAGAGATTAAGGATGACTTCATTATTGGTAATAGGGTTGTAAAAATTAGGCATTGTGCTTAATACTCAATATTTTGTTGAATAATAGGATTAAGTTTTAGGTTAATGAATACATTCTAATAATTAGCGAGATTGTGTTGCAAGCTTTTTGAATTTTTGGATCCCTTGAAAGGGTTTTTCGTTTCACGTTCAGGCCCATCACAGGGGCTGCTGCTGATGAAAAGAGGAGCGGAAATTTTCAAGAAAACCCAATATCTCTCCAACCCTTCCCATGCGCCTTTCCACTAATATAAAAATTCCTGATATTAAATTATATATGTATATTTATTTATTTCATGGAATATATTTTTGAGGTTGAGTTGAGTAAATAATAAAACAACTTTATTAAAACGAAGATTCAGTACTTAATTGTTCTCAGAGTCATGCCCTCCAGTAAAAAAAAAACAAAAAACATTTATATATACATAAATATAAAACAAATCTGGTATTAATTTGCCCTGAATTCTATTTTTAAAAGGACCCATAAAGGAGTGGTTAGAAGT
>NW_027104642.1:148506-156658 GCF_000696795.3 Halyomorpha halys | reverse complement strand
AGTATTAGTATTATTACCAGACTAGTTTCTACACTTGTACTATGAACTAATACTAGTAGCTTTCATTATGAAACAGGGACCTGTGATATCCCTCCAAATCTAATTCTACTATATCGGTTTTAACGCAATCCTCTCTCCTACGTTTCTGTCTACCCCTCAGCCGTTTACCCGTCGGTTCGGTGTTTATTAACATTTTAGGGATCCACTCGTTACTAAGCTCTACAATCTTATACGGTGCAATGCTATAACTAGAATTATATTTACCGATAGAAGCTACCAATGGGTAGTTTCTCTACACGCCTGTAACACTCCAATTTAACTTAGATCAGATTTACTAAATGTTTTATAATGTACATTTGTGAATATCAATAAATAAATATTTAAAAAAATATATTTACCGGGTGTAGGTCCCTTAATTCAGTATTGTGTAGTCTTCTAAATCCTCCCGTTAATTCATCCTTTTTCGGTCCGAATATTTTACGTAATACTTTATTTTCGAAAACATTTAAGGCGCTTTTCATCCTTTAGTATAAGAGGCCGCGTCCTTTATCCTTCGATTTTGTAAATTCTAATTTTTAAGCTTTTCGATAGAAGAATTGCAAATTTTGACGACGTTTTGAGATTTAATAATTTGAATAGTTATACAATAAAATATTATGAATAGTTATATTAATAAAAAAAACATGTTGTACAACAAAAAATATCTCATGATCAAAAACTAAAATTAATTACAGAATACGAATAATAATCTCAGAATTGAGATTATTTAAGTATTATAACTGCATTAAATTTGATTAATTGGAGAAGATGGTGGGGGGGGGGAGTGCGATCAGCAAAAAGAACATAAATAAACAGAAAATTATTTATTTATGCCGACGTTTGGACCTGATCTTCAGGTCTTCATCAGGAGCTGCAGTAAAGGGGTCCTAGCTAGAACACTCTAGTTTTAGCAAGGACCCCTTTGCTTTTAACCTATTTATATTTATATATAGTACAAAAATATATATAACTGTATCTCATATAGTAAATAAAATATGAAGAATGGAATAAATGGATGGTAAAGAACGTTAATGAAGTTTTAAAAAATAGCAATTAGTATTAAAAAATAACTGAAAATAAAAAAAAAAAAAAACTTGCCACCTATTAGTTTCAAAAGTCATTTTTATAGGATTTAATGTAAAATTTGTATTTAATAAACTTTTTTTCGGTACCAGAACCATGTAAATCAAAATACTAGCTGAGATTTTGACGCAAAACAGTGCAATAACTAACAAAAAAGTATTAAAATCACATCATAAATTAAAAAAACAAACACATTCAATTGTATATATATATATATATATATAATCTATCAGCTGATATGGACCTGTCAGCTGACAGTCCGTAACTTTATATATATATATATAATTATAATCATGATACAGTTTCATGTACTGAGTAACATTAACAGTCACTATTTTGTGTTCTATTTTATAAATTTAATTATTTAATTTGTAACTTGTTAGTTCATGAATGTGATAATGTTTTATCAGACTTTATCTCTCTTATTTTTCCAATGCTAATTGTATTTGTCGCTACATAATTATAAAGATTTACAAATGACGTGGGTGTATCTATGAATTCATTTTTTTTTTTAAGCTCATTTTAACATATTACGAAGAAACAAATGTATTTAAATTCACATCACAAAAAGTTATACGTTAGTAAAGGTTTTGGTTGCGCCGCAAATTCCCCTCCACAGCTGTAAGAATTTGAGAGCAAATATATTGATGATATAGAAGAGGTCCCCAAATGAACATCACCGATATGGTCGCCATATTGATAAGATAAGCTGTTATCAATTTCGTGTGCAAGGCCTCACTACGAAGCTTTCTCTTGGAGCTTCAAAATCACGCTGTTTTTCAGAAAAATGTGAATGTTACTGAATATGGTGGCCTTTTGTGCCTCATATGTATTTATTTAAACATTTGATGAACTAGTTATGGATATTATCTAATTGAGATCTCTCTCCGGGCTATATGGAAGCTGATTGACGCTTTCTAAAATGTAAGTACATATCTTATATAAATATGTGTATTTATAGATTGAAATTTTTATATTACGGAAATATTTATAATGCACCCTGTGCATCTTAATCGGTCAGTAGATTTTTTCTCATTTAAAATCCTATACACGTCTCTTAAAATCTCGAATTATTGCGTTATGACTGACGTCATCTAACAATGAAGATTACTGTTTTATCGTTAAAAATCAATATTAACAATACTGATATTCAGTGAGAATATTACAATTCTTCTTCTTGAAATTTTGTTCTATCATAACGATGATAAATATATCTATTATTATATAATTCCGCGATTATATAAAGTGTTAATCATTTTCAAAGACGTTCATTTTAAATATCTTGACTTTTTAATTTATGAAATATAAATCATTTTAAAATAATGGTTTCATTTATTTTTTAAAACTGTTCTAATATTAAGTACATTTTCAATTATTCTTTAAATTTTAAAGACTTTGCGTAATATTTTCAATATCAAAACATCTAGTATAATAATTTTACAAACAGAAATAATAAATTTCTCATATAAAATTAAAGCTAGTTCTTTAGTAATAGAATTTCTAATATGTGAAAAAGTATTTGTCAATGTCAGATTTGATTGATTATAAGATGTGTGACGAAATATACACTTTAAAGGTGGTAGGATCAGTAAATACACTTAATATACATATATACATATAGTATATACACTTAAAGATGTATAGGTCAGTCATATCATTTTTTCTGACTGTTAATGTTAATTTTAGGGCATCACTTTATGAACCATCACATAATTTAGTCGATTTAAACGCGAAACGGCGCCTCATAGTTTTTTTAGTATTGACTAAGCCCCATGAACCTCATATATATTCTAAAAAGTTTACTAAAATTTTAATTTTTTCTCTTTTAATTTGTGCTTGGAGTTTTGAGTTAGATTTTCAGGTTTAATTTTTTCGAGATTTATTTTTTTTTTTTAAAGGTTTTTTTAGGTAGGTTATAAAACATAGAATATATTGAGAATTTCCGGAACTTATAGTATTCTCCTTCAAAAAGAAAATATTAAATGATATTTAACATATCAAAGTTTAACAATGAAAGTTGGGTTTGTTACTAATATTGGGAAAGCACATCGAGAATGTTTAAGCAAATTTATTTTAAAAAATTGATTAACAAATGAGTTAAAAATAAGTAATTAAAAACAAAGATTAATTCTAAAAAGCACTCGATGATTTTTCAACCCGATTAATGATTATTATTAATATTATAGATGTATTTCGGAAAAATTCCAAGACTTACAAGTTCTTCAGAACCCACCATTTAACAGACGATTGTCTCTCTTGAAATCTTAGTAATATTTGCTAAGAAGTCATGTTTAAACCAGTGATACATTGATTGATTATGATGAGAACATAAAAAATATGTTCATTGGAAGAATTTTATATAAATTAATCAATAAACATATTTAGGTCAATTTATATATGTTGACCCCCAGTGAGTTTACATTTGACAGTTATGGCATTCAGTCACATTGGTTGGGAGGCTTTTGATCTTGGTGTGTACATTTTTCTTTCAAGAACATTGAACGATGGCACACTTAACCAGGGTAATGAGTGGTGTGTCTCCATGGTTACCACTAAGAGCTTGCGTGTCTGTTCTAGTTTGACTGTTTACGTGAGCTTTAGCCATCTTGAACATTGTTAACCTGTTGTTTGATGGATGAGTCCCAATTGAATTTTTCAGGTCGAACTGTACTTTTTTTCTTAAATGACATAATTGGCATGTATATGCATAAATATGTTGTATGCATTTTTTTTATTAATTACTTCTTCAACTACTGAAGAGATATTATTAAAACAGGCCAACACAATTTTTGAGATGTCGTTAAGCTAATTATCGTTTCAAGTCCGTAAGTTAGCTCAAAATCCGTTGTTGTTGTTTATTGTTGTTATAAACATTTTTTACAAATCGATGTGAACGAAATAAGTTGTTTTTAACATTTTTCATAATGAAATCTTGTTGACAATTTAAATGTTAATATTTTCACTTGAATGGCCATAACAGGTGTTATTAGTAACGTTATCTTTGCGTGAGTCCACCTTTAGGGAATGAGAAAAAATTCGATAAAATCAAATTTTAAAAATAAGCAATAAAACGCAGTTGTTTTTTTTTTTTTTTTTAATGAAACATGAATTTTTTAAAACTTAAGTGAAGTATGTTATGAATTTTTTTGTTTAAAAAAAAGGAAAATCTTCTCTTTCTTCCTTTGTACCATTTCTTCAAGAAGCAGGTCTTTATCGTTTGCTGAAAGGAACTGAATCAGTGGTTAGAGCTCTTCCGGAAGCAGATCATTTTATATGATTCATCCCAAGGCACAAACAATGGGAGGACCAAACGGTTAATGTCCCATTCTAACTAAATGCTCGTAGAACGGGGCCATTTTTCAGTCTCAAATGGCTGTACTGAGTACCTTCTCCTCTCAACCAAGTCATTGACAGGCTATAACGAGGGGGAACAACTAGATGTAAAGAGGATCTTTTATACTCTCCTTCATGGAATAGGAATAGTTAACGCTATTTTTCTACGTATAACATTCAACTAATACACCCCAAAACCCAACATTTCTAATGCTGCATTCAGTGACAGAGCATTTCTAATGGTTAAATTTGTGAAGAACTGAGGGTAACAGTTTCACACAATTATGTTACTTCCACCACACGGTATGTTACGTCTTCTTTAAGTAGCCGGAAATCGGTGGAAAAGACCCATATGTTTCATTTTTTCTTAAGTTAAAGTAACACGCCCTATACAGTTTAAATTCTTTATTACAGACCCGATGTAAATTCACTCAATAAAAAAAAAAATTTTATGTTGTATCACATTACTTTCACTTACTACCATACGATCCCAGGTTTTGTTTAGATTAATGGCCACGTTTTGAAATTATGGCTATTTTTGTGATTTTCAAAAAAAATAAAATCTAAAGACCAGACAAAAATTATGAATAATTTTTTTGTTTTTATTTTACTATAAAGATCGTATTTTAGGATATCTTGAGATGGAAATGAAGAATATAAATTTGTTCCTGTCAAGAATACAACAGTTTGACTAAACGTACGAAGCTGTAAAGCAGTCGGAAAAGAACGAGCGGTCTCGACTATTCCCATTAGAATTAGATGTCTATTTTTCTTTTTTTCTCCTTGAGTTATTCATAAAACTATAATATTTTGAATTTATGCATAACATATTATTATTACTAACAATAATAACTTTTTTTTTACATGGAGAATTTAATAAAAACCATTAGAGCTATTATTGAAAAAATATGAAAATCGGCTCTATAAAGTGGCACTTCCAGTCGGTCAATTTTATCGAAAACATTGTTGTCACATCCCAGACCATATACCCGCCCAAAATGTGATATTTCTGTTCGTTTCGTACGATTTTTGAATTTTTGAGCTAGCCTTAACACACACAAACAGACTATTTTCCTAGAATTATTTCGCCTCGTGGAACATTAAAACGTGAATTTTCGTTGAAAACTCCAATGCGAAATTATACAGGATGGCTACAATTTCCCTTACTATATATTCCATAGGTAAGTGAAAGTAAAAAGAAGCACAAGAAAAAATTCGAAAATTTTAACTAAAAACATTTACTAGTCTTATTATGCCAGATTGGTATATTTCCTTTCTATCTTTTTCTTGAAGTATAAGGTTTTATTTTTCTCTATTAAGTTCACCAATATAAAATAAACTACTACTAAGCCTCTGTTAGTTCGTTTAGATACTGACTAAAGATACGATATTTTTTATGACAGTTGATATTACGTTCTGTGTAGGTTTTTATTGTAATAATAGAAGTTATAATACTAATGAACTGGGAACGTAACATTTTTAGGCAGTAGGTTTTTTTGTTGTTCTGTAGTATGTTTTTTTTTTTTTGGTTTCTTTAAATCGTTTAGACTGATAGCTACAAATGAAGGATCTTCTATTAAAATCAGCAGTGAGGTGCTCTATTTGGTTTTATCACTTCCTAGTGGTATAAGTCTACCCTCGAATAAGAGTTTTTCTTTTTTTAAATAAATCAGTAAAACAATGATATTAAATGTGTGTAAATCGTTACTTATTAATTAGTATATTTTAATAATTTTTTATTTTCTGAGATATCGTTGCAGCCTTAAGTTCAAAGCGTCTCCTCTCCTCTTTCTCTCACACTAGCCACTGAGAAGGAAAAATAATGGATGAGCTTCGTCATGATTTGACATAGTTATAGTCATTTTTATAAAAATATTAATATTTATTTATTATGATCAATTATCGATATCCTTACCAAATGAGATCTTCATATTAATAAATGTATAGAAATTCAATACTGATATTTTGAAGATTTTTTTACAATTTTCGTTGTTTTTTACGGTCTCATGGTTTTGGCCCAGATGATGGTCGCAAAATTTTAGGTTTAGCTTTATATGGTTATAGCTAAGGTAGGAAAAACAAATTTCTTTTTAATGAGATTTTTTATGAAAATTGGTGTCTGGAAATTACTCATTATTTGAGAATAAACCTGCTATAAGATTTTTTTTATTTACGAAGTACTTTTGTGCATCACAAGAAGGGAAAAGCGCACAGATTTTTTTTTTTTAATACCGTTGCATAATCTTTTATCGGTGTCGGTAAAGTATAGATCATAAACATGATGATAGCATGCTCAGTAAAAGTTTGTTGAAAGTGGACGAAATTGTGATTTTTAAATTGGTGGCTGACAAGTAGGACATCTAGGAGACAGTTTACGGTCTGACTGCCATCCTCAAGGCATCATTAGTCGGTTCATTGGGCCGGTGTCCTCTGTCCTTCCACATCCAAATTCACTCCCTTCCCACACTAGAAAATCTTCCTTCTATCACTCAATATAATTAGTTCAGGGAAATCAATAATTATTATCCTTTTAGATTTATACTTATGTATTTTTGTTTTCTTCATTCAACAACGTTTTAGGCCGTTACAGGCAGTAAAATCTACCTTACTATTTCATTATAATTCAATCAATCTTTGAAATACAAAGTTTCTATTTTGTATAATATTATATTTCTTTAATTCAGAATCGGCCAAAAAAAAAAAAAAATACTAAGTGCATATTATCAAACCATTTATTTACCTGAATTTCTCATCAGATACAAAATTAACAGCGTCTATCTTTTTTTTACTTTCATTAATCTATTTATGGAATACATCGTAACGGAAAGTATTACTATCGCGAAAATAGTTGGAATAAACCAATTCTAGCAAAATGGCCTGTGTGAATGCGACCAGTTTTGGCTTAAAAGTAAAAAGTACAAAACTGAAACTACATATGTAAGATGAATAGGTGCCTGGGGTGTTAAAGAAACTTTCTCCATAGTATCGACTGCCCGTAAGTGTCACTTCCTGTAAGAGATTTTTCAAATTTTTTTTTATTTTCCCGAAAACGACTCTAACGATTTTGATGAAATTCGTTATATCAATTTATAATCAAGCAATCATTAATAATAGCTACTATATATAAGTACACTGTTATCTCGGTAATCCGAATTTCGGTACTCCACTAATCCGAACAAGCGTAAACAAAAGTAGTTGTTTTGTTTTTTTTGAAAACTCAGCAGATTTTTGTTATCAAATAAAAGGGTACATATGTAAAGGACATTTTTAACTTTCCAATTTACTCGCAAGTTATTGTAATCACCGTGAAAATCGAAAGTGAAAATTTTTACAGTATTGATATCGGTTAATCTAATTCCTTTGGAAGTGTTCGTAATACATTTTGTTGGAATAAGAAATCCATAATATCTATTGTATAAATCATTTGATTCTGTAAAACTAATTTAATTAATATTAGAAATATTTAAAATACAAATTTTTTTGGTGAACTCAATTTTTTTTTATCGCGTTTTGAATAAATTCGTATGAAGAGTATATATTATTTTTAGTAATACTTTGTTCACTTATAAATTAACAATCTTATAGTTTTTTGTTTTTTTTTTTAAATTGATAGATTTATTTATTGATAGATATTACAATCTGCCACACAGTTGTGGGCAATAGGTAATATTGATAAATGATCTCATACATACTAAAA
>NW_027104642.1:143743-145726 GCF_000696795.3 Halyomorpha halys | reverse complement strand
AGTCATTTGAGCGAAGGACACTCCTGGTTTGACAATTCCTTATAGTTTTAGCAAATTAAATCTGCACTTAGCATTACTGAGGATGTAAGAGAAAACAATTTTTTATTTTTAGTTTTTTAAACTTTCCAATATAATTTGTAATAAAAAATTAAATAAGTAAAAATAGTTATGTACATTAATATTGTTGATTTTTTTTTCCTTATACTTTATTTAATGTGAACTTTTCAGTAATCCGAAGATCTCCCTGCAGCAATTAGTTTGAATTACCGAGATTATACTGTACTATCACTTTTGTTTCTTTGAAATAATCTACCATCTCGCATTATTAATAATAATAATAAAATAAATGAATATGAATTATAAAAGAATTTGATAACTAACTAAACGAAAAAACGGTTTTTTCCGCAACCAGCTAAGATGGAATGGGAATTCGGAAATAGTCGAGAGCATCCGATCTCTTCCGATCCCATTCCATAGTACACGGATCTGGTGTTAAATTGTGATGTCCAATGCAGAAACAAAGTTAATAATTCTTTTATAAACCTCATTTGAAATTTGGTTTATTTAAAAAATTAACAATCTTGCATTGTTAATAATAACATAATGTATGAATTCTCTTCATAATGTCTTTCAGCTTATATTTTATGAAAGTATTTTTAATCTTATTAGTAATTTTTGGAATATATTTTAATTTTTATTTATAAAGGAACATGTTTATCCCCATATAAGCCCTAGTCTAAACCTACCTCACCATCATGTCAGTGATAGATAAGTGGGATAACACTCTCTTTAGACTATTATATTCATAAATTTAACAACAATGGTCTATCGACCGTGTGCCTTTAATATCGTTCAATAATGGCATAAAGGTTGTTTCATTTTGATATGTTGTTTACATTACTGTAACCTTTGGTGGGTGTCGACTTCCGTTCCTTATGCTCGCTCAAGAGGTAAACAAACCCCCTCCTCCCTCCGGTCCTTGGCTTATTTGTTGGGAACTTATCATTCTCAGAGTCTTACCGAGATTGTTAGTAGAAGCCATTAAATTTTCGTTTCTGAGATAATATATACGTGATGAGGCAATAAATATAGATCAGATAGTATGTACATATATAAGGCTGGTTTTGGAATTTTAAATAATAATTAATTTATTTGTAAATAAACGTATTGGATTTATTCAAGATATTCCTTTAGATATTGTTAACATTATTGTAGCTTAGATCGATTTTGATACGGATGCAAAAGTGCCAAAAATTCTATTATCAATGTATTCCCACTTAAGACTCCCCCCCCCCCCCCACCATAGTGTATTATTACTAGGTAGCTCCTCAAACATTGTTCTCACAGCAGAAAGACAAACTTTCATTTCTATAAAAACAACTATTTAATTATGTACATGTTTCGAGTCCAAAAAACGTAGTCTCGCAAAATGATCAGTGTGTGAGTTAATAAACAGTCTAGCTCAAAAACGGAAAGTCGTACGAAACTGAAATTATTTAAGGTGGGTATATGACGGCAAGGTTTTGGCTATAAACGACTTAACTGGAAGTGACACATAGAATAAATTTTTCACTATGTTTTGGATTTTCTCTTAATTGGCTCAAACGATTGTGTACTTTAACTTCCTTTGGGCCGCCCGTAGCTCAGTAGCCAAGACACAGTCTTACCAATTTGATGTCTATTGGCGGTGCCGGTTCGAATCCGGCCTGGGACGTTGTCTTTTTTCATTGAGTGGCGGTCCCACAAAATGAAGAACTTTGACCCCCAACCATGGTTAGGCACAATATAGGACTCCAATGGGAGTCTTGGCCGAAAAAAAAAACTTCCTTTGTGTTATCTTTTTGTATTTGGATATTTTACTTATTAAATTTTTTTAAAATTAATTTATGTAATCGTTATTGTATTTTACTTTTTAAAACGAACGTTTTTGTGTGAAAAACCAGAATTGGGAAATTTCGTGGTTCATTAAAAGTTCTTTTATAT
>NW_027104642.1:135358-143643 GCF_000696795.3 Halyomorpha halys | reverse complement strand
ATATAAAAGAGAAATAAGCTCAAAGCGATCAATGAAAGAATCGTTCAAAAGAACTGATTCCGCACAAGAAGTGATTCGTTGGGATTTGGTCATGTTCGAAAAGAATAGAACTTCTGATCCCTATCGTATATTGGCAACCTAATTGTAATGCTGGAGACTGTCGCTGAAGTGTACAAGCGAGGAAGCGACAATCTCAATTCCTCGCTTATAGAGCTTAGCAATTAGCAATTTTCTTCGCGAGATGCTTCGTTCTTCCTCCTTTTGTAAATTGCCTCCCGCACCTCTTTCAAATCAGGAGTCTCTGTTGCTACACTCTTTAAAATATTGGTATTACCATCCATTTTCAATCGAAATTCCATCCCAAGTTCTTTAAAATGCCTTCCTTGCTTAAAGCTTTTATCCTCCTTCTGATAGGCTTAGGCTTTGGTTTTAAATGGAATCATCTTCCTTTATTGACTTAAAGGGGGAAAACATCCTTTGTTCTTTCGAGCGCTTCAGTTCCCTCTAAATGCTCTTCTATCGCTATGCCCCTTGGTTATGAGTTAGTAAACAGAACTTTTTTGCTAATACTCTATTAAACCACAACTCTACCATACAGCACCCACCTCTTCTGAACTTCAAGTTCAAAGCCCTTTGAATTCTTTGCTCGTAATGAGTTGCATTCGTTTTTGTTTTGTTTTTTTGTGGTAAAAAATTAGTGTGGTATGGGGTTGTAATTTCCATTAAAGAAAATTATAAGAATAAAAAAGTTTGTAAATATGAACATTTTTTCTTATATTTTATTAGATTACAGTTTTTAACCTCTCAATATTTAAATAGCATCAATATTTATGTTATGCTATATAATAATATTCTAATTATATTTTTTTAGTCATTACAGTATAGTGTTTCAGGGATAAGTGTCTTAACTGAAAATATTAATTTAGGATCTCAAAACTATATTAACATTCATATTAAATTTTGTTCAAATTGATTCATGAATATTATACTTTATTTTGTTATTAGGATTTGATCTAGGTAATTTAATTGCACATTTCAACACTTTTTGAAGGATTTTTTTCTGAACTTTTATAGTATAAAATCCCTGTTATTTTTAACAATAGCAATTTTACCTCCTAAAATATTTCTTCCGAGTTTGGTGGGGGCGAAAACAACTCATTAGCTGACGCCTCAAAGCTAATTGAGCGTGTTATTTGATGGCCAAGAAAGCTAGCTCGCCAATTTTCATAAAATAAAATTCCTAACTTTAAATGCAATGTTTTGAAGTGTTTCAGATTAATTTGGCGCATATATGAAGAGATTATATTTTTACTCTATTTAATATAAAATAAATAATAAATTTGTAATTAAGTACAAATAATAATTTCATTAAATCAGCTCTACCTTTCCTCATGAACCTGCCTTAACTCTTAATATGGCTGCACATACTGAAGCATGCTTCCTGTTTGATGATAAGGGTAATTTAGTACAAATTTAAATATTACCCACAGATCTTTGGAATGGATTAAAGCTGCTGATCTTGAGTATAACATATACAAGTTAGATGATTAAATAAGAAGCAAAATTAACTTTAAATTATACTTTAATAAAAAAAGTGAAATTAAGCCAAATTAAACTAAATGAACAAGCACCACGAAGTCACCACTCTAAGCTCAGGATTACTACCATACTTTTACTATTTAATTCTTCGTTGATTTCTTTCGCACAGATTTTTCTCCGTTCGACAGGGCTCAGAGCTATCTTCAATGAAATCAATCCTGGCCGGTGTGCCTCAGAGATCAATACTTGCACCACTGTTGTACATAACATACTCACAAGACATTCTACAAAGTACCGACATATTGACTGCTACCTACGCAGGCGACACATCCATGATTATTAGACAGCATAATGCAACACAGGCCTCACTAAACTTATAACATAACTTATTAAAGTTGCCTGACTGGTGCCAACTATGGAAGACTCGACTGAGCCACGAAAAGTGCCAACAGATTACTTTTACGCTGAGACAAGAAACTTGCCCTTCAATACACCTCAACAACTCACCCATCCCACAAACGATCAAGCATAATTTAGCCTTCCTAACAGTGTCTTTCAATAATATTTTGTCAATCTAAATATGTATGATGGACTTAAAATCCTGGAACAAGACTGAGACAACGAGAAAGGAATAGTTCATCCAGCAAGAGCTAGGCAAACTCTAAACTTACAAACTTATGCAACAAGTCTTAAAACGAAAATCTTAATATGTTTTTCATTATTTTATAACGAAATATGTAATCTCGATTTGGCTTAATCCTGGCTGTAAAGAAGAGCCTTCGTGATCTTGATATTGTGTTGTGTAGTTTTGGCACGACTACCTGCTTTCAGAGACCTTAAATAAGCAATGAGTCACCTTATAGAAGCTATTTTGTTTTGAAGTGAGCTACTCTTTTGTTCACTTGTGTTTGTATAACTTCCTCTTCAACATCTCATCATGTTCTTAAATTCATGTACAATAACGTAAATGTAATAATGTAATTACCATTAAAGAAATATTATTAACTATTTTTTGAGCCGACAGAAAAAAATCGTCCATTTCTTTATATTTTTAATTTTCTCGAGTTGAGCATAATATGTATTATACATAATATACTATACCGACAATAGAACTTACTTCAGGTTCAAAATTCCAGCTGGTCTCTCTCATACATATCAGTGTCTCCTGCAAAAGCCTTCACCACTCTTCTGTATTCAGTGTAGCCGCCATCCAATCAGCTTTATTTTGTAAGTTTGTCACCATCTATACAGACACTATCCTCACACTCTTCTTGTTCTATGAAGAACCTCACCAACCAATTTATCCGTGATTTAACTGTCGTTCATTCTTCTTACATGCCCTATCCATCTCAGTCTTCCGGCCTTCACAAACTATCAATAAAGATCGTAAATTTCCACATTAGTCTTCACATAGGTGATTGGGTCGAAGAATCTTCACAATATTTTAACTCAAAAATGAATAATCTAATTGCGTCAGCCCAGGTCAAGGCGCAAACCGTGGAGAATAAGTAAGGATTGGACTTTATAGCCTTTTGTAGAGTCTCAATTTGAAGGGTTTTGTTTGAATGGTCAGAGAACACTTTTAAAAAGTGATGATTTTATATGGCTGACATTCCCGACTCTAAAATTGGTTAAACAATGATATTTATTTAATATGGATATAAATAATTAAGTAATAATGAATGTGGCTTTGCCAGATGTACCAATAGAAATATTATATGTGCTATAAAACCTGTGTAGTGTAAAAGTTGTCATGCCTCAGGTGCGTGTAAGGTTTGCAGGCGTAATCGTGCCAAACCGTCATTAAAATATTATACCCTTAATAATATATCATGGTGTCATTAAAGTAGCATTAAAAATGTTTATAGCTTTAGCTTAAGTCCGTGTTTTGACTTAAAATAGTAATAAAAAACTTTTTTTTAAATTGTTTTAATTTGAAATTATTTTATTTATATTTCTTTTTTTTTTTTGGACAAATAACACTTATTACTTTAAATTGGTCACCTTTGCGATTTCTCAAAAGGTTTGAGGATATCCTATCTGCATTTTGTATTAATTTTAACAACATCAAAGAACCTTTTTTTTCCCTTTTTTTTTAAATAAACTATTCATAATAATTAGAAGCGATCGGTTACTAGCGTACATGATTTTATTTTTTCAGTTAATGAATAGTTCTTAAAATTATCTTGTCGCCTTTTTCATAAACATAGCAAACAAAGTTTTTGAGCACTTGTATAAATAATGTGAGCAAATCCTAACATAATGGTTGGATTGTATAATCTTTATTAGTTAAAACTCCATAGTACAGTCTAAAACTTTCTTTAATGCATATCTTAAACCTTCAATGCAAGTATCAAAAGTCTTTCGGGAAATATTAGAGAGTTTGCAAAACAATAAAAAAAATGTGAGAAAATCACTTCACAACATGTAAATGATCAAACGATTTGAAGGATTGGCATGTTAAGTTGGTTACCAAAACTGAATTCTCACTAATGGAAGATTCTTGAAAGTCGGAAGACTGTGAAGAACCAACAAGAACTAAAGACTACAGGGCAAATGTTACTCCACAGACAGTGCGAAATAAAAAACACGAAGTTTATAATTATGGCCAAACCCCTGGGAAGATTTACAAGTGAAATAAATCGTAAGCACTGGTTGATTTCCGCTGAAGAACATTTTCTTCATTGCTTCTACATTAATATTTTCGGACTTGAAGAAATTCAATGTTTGAATATGTTTATTTATTTATTAATTATCGGGGGTTGCGGCCAGCATAGAACAACATAAATAAACAAAACAATATTTATTTATTTTATGCCGACGTTTCGACCTGAGTTAACTCAGGTTAACAACAACAAACAAACTTCTCCAATCATTAATCTACGGTCAACTATCTACACCTCTTTATTTATTTATATGTATTTCGAACATATTTTCGATTGTCGGTAAAAGGAGTAGTGAAAAAAATAATAAAAGATGATTATGAAAAATTTAAGGTCCACCAAACATGGAAAAGGCGACTCTAAACGTTTGCCAAACAATGACAAATTCATGCTTAACATGTGTGTGGACGGATTATTAAGATTAGCTGGTCAAATGTCAATTTTTGGCTCAAAACAAGGGGCGCTGGGCTGCACTCAGTCGTTTGTTTTTGGTTTGCATCATTTTAGAATTCCAAGCAGATAAATATTTATGCTCTCCGTGTTTTAATGAATAAAAAACTTCTAACTTTTATGTCCAATAATTTTCTCTTGTTTAAGATTGTATAATTTAAAAGTCTTTCGATTCGGTGTAACTGCATTATTTCTATTTTTTTTTATTAACTTTAGCAGTACTATTCATATGATTTGTTATAATCTACAACCTACACTTCTGATACGTTTTGTAGTACTATTCATATGATTTGTTATTATCTACAATCTACATTACTGATATTTATGTTTCCTTTCATGCCACCTTTATTCTCTTTCTTCCTAAAATGAAAATAGAGTAAATCGAATGTATAGGTAGAAGTGATTTAAAAAAAAACATATCAAGTGTGTGGATACAGAGGTTTTTCCTTTTTTGTTTACCAAGCATTTGTATAAGTTATTGGAGAAGTTTGTCGGGGGGGGGGGGGGGGGTTGCTGTCAGCAAAGAACAACATAAATAAACAAAACAATATTTATTTATTTATTTTATCCCGACGTTTCGACCTGAGTTTCAGGTCTTCATCAGGGCTATAGAACAAAAGAGATAACAACAACATTTAGAGAAACATAAAATTGAAAAGGAGTAATATACAAACAAATTAAGAATTATACAAAATATTGAATTGAATCACAAATGATAAAAAATTGATAACTGATAATTGAATAGTAAAAAAAAAAAATTGAGACTCATGTTCTGGCGTAGAAGGTAGGCCTAAAACTGATTGATTTTTAGAAATCCTCACCAGAGAGGCTGACGGACAGACAAAGGATTCGCTAGAAACGTAACTGTCAAGTAAGACCATTATGACACAACAGTTAATATGAAATGCCAATAATGAAAATAGTTTAGTTACAGATTTAAAAACATAAAACCGGTGATATGGAAAATTATGGAACCCAAAGGTCAAAATTTATGAATAAAACATAGTAATAATAAAAATAAGAGTAAAAAAAATATATATTAAAAAAATAAAATCAAAAATTTAATAATAGATAAAATAAAATAAATTATGGGTGCTTTAATAAATTAAATATTTGGGAATAGGCTAGGGATAAGTTTTGTTTTTCTGTTTTGTGATTGACTGGGGAAGCTTCTGATTGTATAAAAATTCTTTAGGATAACAATTGTTTATCGTGGTTAGGGACAGAGGCTAGTGTGGAGGTATTGTCAAAATCAAAAGAGTGTTTGAGTGATAAGCTATGTTCGGATAATTTTGAAGCCGTGAAGTTTCGGGAGGAGACGGAATATTTGTGCTGGGTTATGAGGTCTTTAAGCAAATTGTTTGTTTCGCCAATGTAGGATGCATTACAATTAAAAGTGGAACAGGGGATACGGTACACAACATGGGAACGGTATTGAGTAGGAATTGGATCTTTAAGATTGGTGTAAATAAAAGACAGTTTGTTATGGGCTTTGAAGGTTAGGCAGAGGTTAGCGATGGAGGAACGTAATTTTTTATGAATGTTATCTGTAAGAAAGGGGATGTAAGGTAATGATCTGTATAGGGGGATGGAAAAAAATTGTAGAGAATTTTGTCTAGATGGGGTACAATTTTTATAAGTTTGTTGACGATTTTAGGAGGGAAGTTGTTGTTTAAAAGAATATATTTAATGAGGAGATGGTTATTATCATGACATTGGGAATTAGAGAGGGAAAAACCACGATGAATAAGATTTTTGGCTTTGTTTAGTTTTTGATGGTAAGAATGTTGGCAGTTATAATTTAGAAGTCTTCCTGAGTAAGTTGGTTTTGTGTACTAATCGGTGGATATAGTATTATTGGTGTTTTTTATGATGAGGAGGTCAAGAAATGGTAGCGAATTGTATGTTTCTGATTCTACTGTAAAACGTAAGCGAGGTGGTAGGAGTTGAAAGCAAGTAAGATTTTATTATGATTTGTAAGATCAGTGATTTTATTAGGATTTAGCATTAAGAGGAGGTCGTCAAGATATTTTTTAATAAAAATGATTTCATTGGGAAAATGTGGAATAACGGAGTTGAGTAAATCGTTAAGTACAAAATTGGAAAGATCGGGGGCTAGAGGATTAGCCATAGCCAAGCCTGAAATTTGTTCAAAAAATTGACCCTGGAATGTGAGGTAGCCGGATTCGCAACAAAGTTGGAGAGACTTGAAGTATGAAGAGAGGTCTAGGATATTGGTAAATTAACTTTCAACGTCAAAGGAAGTGAGAATGTAGTGGTCTGGAATAGTGAGGCCTGATAATTGATCGCGGAGGTGAAAAGAATTGTGAATGTCTTATGGATTGTCATGGCTGAGAGCCTGTAAAGAGGGCAGTAGGTATTTACTAAGTTTAACGGCGGGGGAATTGATATTAGAAGTGATCGGGCGGAGGGTGGTATTAGGTTTGTGAATTTTGGGAAGTCCATAAAAACGGGGGGCAACTGAATTTTATGAGATAAGGTTCCTGTATGTGGAATAATTAATAAATTTAGAATTTAAGAGATCTTTAAGATGTTAGTTGAAGGTGGTTTTTAATGAAGGTGTAGGGTCATGGGACGTAGTGGAGTATGTGGAATGATCGGATAGGAGTTGTGTCATTTTTTCATTATAGTCGGAGCGGTTCATAATGACAGTCTTGTTTCCTTTGTTGGCTTTGGTGATAATAATGTCATCATGAGAACTAAGGAAGGATCGGGTGAAAGAAAGGTCTTTAAAGAAAAAGGAAGACAATTTGGAAGAAAAGGATGAAGGGTGTTTGAGGTAGTTATCATACTATTCCTTTTCAATTTTGTTTCTCTAAATGTTGTTGTTATCTGTTTTGTTCTATAGCCCTGATGAAGACCTGAAACTCAGGTCGAAACGTCGGCATAAAATAAATAAATATGGTTTTGTTTATTTATGTTGTTCTTTGCTGACCGCACCCCCCGACAAACTTCTTCAATCATTAATCTACGGTCAACTATCTATACCTCATTTATAAATATTGGATTTGCGGCAAATGGCAAACGTGTAGATTCAGCATACCATATTGTCTGGCATACCCGTTTTGTTAATTGTACTGATTGTTAATGTACATGAATTGCTAAGAACTATGGATTAATACATCTATAATGGTATTTTAATTATTATATTATGATTCTATTTTAAACTTACTATAATTTTAAGAATCTCCTAAATTTGCATCCCAATGATATAGGGATGATTTGGAGGTTCTAGGTTTGAGGTTTTAGGATTGTTCTAGGTAGGTCTGATTCTGCTATCGTTTTAAAGCTATTTTAATATAATCTTTATTAAAACTAAAAAAAGGAAAGTAATGTAAATCGGAAAATCCCCAAAATATTAATAGTGTTTTCTACGGTTTACATAAATAAATAATAAAGAAACCTATTGAACTTCAATTTTTCAATAAGGATACTTATCTATATTGTATTTTAAATTATTAAATATTAAAAAAATGATTAAGAAGAAAACTTTTTGGTCCAGATTAAACCCATATTTTTAATATAGGGTGTTTTTTTGAGCCCGATAGAACTTGAAATTGTAAAAAATAACACAAAAAATTAAATTGTAATCAAAATTTTTTTTTTATTCGA
>NW_027104642.1:132911-134360 GCF_000696795.3 Halyomorpha halys | reverse complement strand
AAATATATTTTACTTATTACTTCGTCTGATATAATCCCTATTTTACTATCGTAGTTGATTTTACTTTAGATAATGGGATAATTTTAATGTTATCGGAAATTCATCGATACATTGCTATGGATTGCCTTAAATTAATCGACTTAAAAAAAATATATGAATTAATATTGTACATATACACGATTTTAATTTATTATTTATGTACATGAGGCGTTTTTAAAAATTTTCTCGTCCATTATTATACATTTAAGGACAAACAATTAACTCTTTTGTTTTTGTTTTTTACTTTATAATTAAAAAAAAAACTTGAAATCCATAATTTGAGACTATGTGACGAAACTTAAAAATTATAAGAAATATTTTTTCTTGTTAATCTATCTAAAAACAATGGCAAAATTGTGGATATCAATTATTTTCCTAGGTGAATCAATCAGATAATGAGAGAATATCTTAGTGAAACTTAATCTCTGTAATTGTGAAAGAAGTAGTTAGAAAAAAAATCTATTAGTATAAGAAAGCCAAGGTCACCTTAACATATCAATGGCGAAAAATAGTAAAAGAAAAAAAATGTCAATGATTTAATTCTAGTGCTAGAGCATAACGACTATTAAAGTAACACAATAACGAATAGAAGAACAGCGTATCTGGTGCGTATTTTAATTCTTTGTTGGTCATGAGCACAACAGAGGGGAAAAGTGGATCAATATTGAACTCATCAAAACGGAAGTTTAACTTCGGAAACATCTTTTAGTAGATTAAGCCAGCCAGTTTCGATCTTCTCCACCCTCCCATTTTTCAATTTACTTTTTTTTTATGAATATTTTTGTAGCAGCTATTGAATTCATTTTAAACAACTTAATTTATCAGGAAGATAATGAATGAGTTGGCTTGCTGAGTTATATGAGAAATTCGGCCTACCTCCTATCTTTCTTTCATTAAAGACACATTCAAACAAAATTATAGGAAAATAAAATAGTGGAAAATTCCAGCTGATTTCATTTATTTGAATAAACAGTATCTCTATATTTTGTTTATAGTTTATTATTTTTGTTTCTGATATATTTTATAATCTGTTCTTCTTTGTTTCTATAGTATTTTTTTTATCTTGTTGGTGTTCTCTATTGGATTTTTTGAGTATTTTATGTCACATCAACTATTAACATTATTTTTTATTATTCTGTGCGAGATGGAGATGGTTGGGGGAGCGGTCAAAAAGGAAGAAAAATATTTAACAACTATTTACTTGCTGACGTTTCGCTCCACTTTGTAGGGCTTCATCAGGGCAAAATGTACATAACAACATAAATATTTTTACAATGTAAGATAATAAGATAAAAAAAAGTTTAAACTAACGCAGTGTTGAAAATTATAAAAGTTGAAAAATGATTTTTGTTTTTATTTATCTTTAAGTATTATTACATCTCTAGTCCATTTTAAATTCAAATGTTTATA
>NW_027104642.1:109075-132839 GCF_000696795.3 Halyomorpha halys | reverse complement strand
GCATATCTTATTTTTAGTTCTTTTTATTCATTTTTATATAATTTGCGTTTCACATATCTTTACATAATTTTTAACTCTACCTTTTTTTACATAATTTACTTTTTTGTATCTTATTATCCTACATTGTCAAACTATTTATGTTGTCAGGTTGTTTTGTATCTTGTTTAGCCCTAATTAAACCCTTAAAGTGGGGCAAAACGTTGGTACATTAATAAATTTTTATTTC
Source organism: Halyomorpha halys (assembly GCF_000696795.3). Taxonomy (NCBI): domain Eukaryota; kingdom Metazoa; phylum Arthropoda; class Insecta; order Hemiptera; family Pentatomidae; genus Halyomorpha; species Halyomorpha halys. The sequence continues at coordinate 132,613 of NW_027104642.1, read as the reverse complement.
TTTTTCACTACAACTCTGACAATCTCCTTCATATTTTGAGAAATATGGTCCATAATTTAAATATATAATATTTTACTCTAATTTGTTTTAAGTGATTAATAAATCGTTTAACAGTCATAAAATTACTGAGTATGCCAAAATAAATTAATATATTAAACATTTGTTCATTTCTATGAGTTTAACACAATTGTTTTTATATACTTTTTTCTGTGTTATAACCTATTTTCTTTTTCTAGGTAAGTTTCCAAGTTGTGAATAAAGCAGAAAATGCTATGGTTGGTATGTATGCTGTATTTAGTTTAATACTGTTTTACAAAGTTAGATTATAAAGTATAGATTTTTAATTTATATTAATTATAAGTAGTAGTTTTTATATTAAAGTTATCGCTTGTATGAACTATTATTTAAAATTCATATGTTGCACATCCCTATACATATAGTAACTATTTTAATTTAAGTTAGCATAGATTAATCATAAATCATTTTACTATTATTTTTTTAAAAATTTAATTACCAAGTTCATATCTCGGATTTTATTAACTTTTTACTGTTTTTTTTTGGGGGGGGGGATGATATATTAAGTTCAAAACCTTTCTATTGTCCATTAAATGTATCTTGGAATTCACAGATGTTATTTTAGCGGTTGGTTTGTCGACTAACTTTTTTTGTTTATCTTCAAACAACCATGCGGAATTTCTAGCTCAGGGCTCTGTTTCATAAAGCAGCAAAGTAATATTATTAGTCTTTTAATTTTTACTTGATACGATTTCGCAGATTTGTAGTTTTTAGCTCCTATAATATCACTAATATTCTTTATCTGTGATGAATTCATAAAAGTCTACTTGGTTATGAAACAAGGACCCTGCGTACCAGTTCCTAAGCACAACTCCAACATGAAGGCCTGTACTCACCTATGAACAATGAAAATATTGTCGACTAGAGTTTTTGGTTATTACGTGAATCCATGAAGGAAATCGTACTTTATTTATGACCGGGGATCAATTTGAAAAGGCGTGGATAGGGGTTTGTTTTTACTTAGCGAGCAAAATCCGAAAAGGTGAACTTTCTAGGCTCAGTACTAAGCTTATCCATGGTACCATAAATCCATCAGACCGTCTAAGTTCATCGTTGGCAACTATTTTCCCGTTTTTTTATTGTCTAGTGAACCTTCGGTTCCCGAGATTGGATGAGTCGATAGACCAATGGATGTAAGCCCATTACAACATCCATGATGTTATTTATATTTCTGAAATCAACAACAACACCTGATTTCGTTTACAGATTACGTCGAGACTAAATAAAAAAGGAATATTTCGTGCTGAAGAAACTTTAGCCGTAAAAATTAACTCCGTAAATTCTTCTAGTTCTAAAAAGATTTTTTCTTTTAATTCAATTTATTTGGTTTTCTAGTTTCCCAGAAGTAATAAAAAAAGTATTGATCTTACAAGCTTGATTTAATTTAAGCTTAATTATTTCTGTGTCCCCCATAATATATATCAATCAATCTCTTCAGAAACGACTAAAGATTTTTCTAACATTAAAAAAAAAAAATTTTATTTTTCATATTTAAACCTATGGGTCCTCTTGATTTACTGGATTATGATTAATATTTTTTAGAATCCATCTTACTTGTTTATAAATCGTATTAAATCTCAACGTAAATCTTTGTCCATCACTGTTGGATTCATTTGATTGTTGAATTCCATCGAAGAAAATAGTGTTGAGTTTAAAAACTCACACAAGCTGTGATCCCATTAAACGAGTGATATTAGCGATTTGGTAGATTACGAACTTATAACTAGCTTTAAGAGAATACACCCCCACCCTGTTGGAGTAGTGCTTTAGAACTGTTGCCCAACTCGTTTTCATGAATAAACTGATTAATTAATAATTATCAATGCGGTGTGAAAGATCGCCGATAAAATTATTTTCCAGATCGCTTCTATCCTAGTTAATTTTAAACGACCTTGGGTCGTAGCAGTCACATGATATCTTCAAATTAACTAATTTGAAGGTCGTCGATAAGCTTTCCTAACCCGACAATGTTCTGCAATGATTTATTTTATCTTTAGTATCGATAGCAATGAACAATTTCGATTACATTGAATCGATAATTGAACCAATGCAAGATAATATAATCCGTAATGTTATATTGATGATACAACCACTCATTTGTTTCGTAAATCACATCGCGTGTCATAAAGACTACAATTAACAATTTTAAGCTAAAGAATTAGAAGTATTGGTTGATGTTTATAATTGAGTAGTCATTTAAATTAGGAAGTAAATATGACGATTAAGAAATAGAAAATATTATTCAGCTACTCATTTTTATTCTTATCACACCAATAAAAACACACAATACGGGTAATTTTTATCTATTCTTTTTTTTTAAGGAAACAAATAAGAATATACAAATATTTGATAACGTTAATTAAAGAACTTAATTATAGCAATCATATCAGGATTTTTGTTTTGAGAAAATGTCTAAATTCTTTACTCTGGCACGATAATGAAAGTTAGCTTCTTTGTTGCTACCGATTTCTTGACAGCGAAACTTTGTTTTTTTTCCTTTTAGAACTTTTAGAAGGGATGATTTTTTCCCCTCCCTTGGGAAATATTCGTTTATCTTTTGTATAAAAAAATAAAATAAAAGCGACATTTATATGTAGACAAAGCTTGGCAGATTTAATTAACCCACTCACGTGAATATTTGGGGCCTTTTTTGTAATCTTTTGATAAAGGTGTATCTTAGGTTTAATTTTGTCAGTTCGCATTTAACGTTTCTTACAAACGTTATCAAGCATATACGCAGGTTACCTAAATAAATTTTATATTTGCTTACGATTGTACCCATTAACTACTATTTCTATATATTGTTTTGATAATTTGTTGGTTCTTCTTAAATTCTTGCTTACCGGCCTCGAATGATTCACATCACGATTCAACAGCTACTCTCTTCCTCTTCTTGCGCACTATAATAATAAAAATAAAATGCACTCCGATTATTACGACAAATAAAATCGATTCCAGAATCACTTAACATTTGCAATCCTTTCGCCGTAGTTCGTTCCCACCATCTGAAATCCAGAAACTTTCTTCAGTGCGGTAATCAAATTTTATACTAGTAGCATTGCGAGGGACTTCTCATCTCCTTAATACATTTATAATACTTCATGTTTTTTATGTTTATTTTATTAATATCTGATTAGCTGTGTAAACCTTATGAAAAATATCCCATAACACACTATTGCCTTAAACACGACTCTAATACATAATTTAATAGCTAAATTTGTTTTTAGCTTCCTTTAAAATTTTGTAATACTAGTTTAAAGATATGAATTAAGATATAATTTTAAAAATTCAGGTTTTTTTTTTGGCGCCCATATCCATTGTTCACTTAAACATTCATAACTCCTAAGGATTTTATCCAAACCCAACATTAAAACTGTTTGAAAGCAGAATTTAGTCTCTGGCAAGCTATATGAACACATGATGAGGTGTTTATTGCTGATCATTGATTTAAGAGAAAATGGTTGGTGAAACTCTTTACGATTCGAGTTTGGTTGAGTTGATGTTCCTTAGGGCTTTCTGGAAACTTCGTGCGAGTCGCTCTGATGAAAGTTTTAATAAATTCTGACCATATTCTCGTATATGAATCCGTTATAGATGGCAAGCCGATATAAGTGAGAAAGACCAGTTTCAATTAAAGGAAAACTCCTCAAGCATTTCATTTTATATCTCTGGTTCTAACTTGTTTTCGTAGGCCCGTTGTGTGCCATTTATAGGGCCTTCAAATCCTCCTAAGTTTCGTGTGGATTAGTTGATTCGAGTTAAAATTAATGAAGTTTTGTGATTCGCGAAAAAAATTTCTTGTAATTGAAAAACATATATTCAATTTTTTTTTCTTGTGTAGAATAAGAAAATAATATTTCTGATTGTATTAAATACAAACAAAAGAAAAAAAAAAGTGAGAAACACTCTACTTAAATAGGCCTAACTTTTTAAAAATAAAAAATTGAACAAATATGTATATATTGGTTTTTAGCATCCTTTAAAATCCTTTAATACGAATTTTCATATAAATCAAAAAACCTTTTCCGTTATTAAAGCAAAGCCGTGAAGAAATACAAATTCTGATTTTTTTCCTTCGTAATAAATGCTTCGACGTAAATGTAAAATTTAAAAACTAGATTTTTCGTATTAAAATAATTATTTATAATCAGCAACTCTACATTATCAGATGAACTGAAAAAGATGATACATTTAAATCAATTATACATAGTAACGCGTAAAAATATGTTTTATCTCTATACGACTACAGCTAAAATAATGGTGATGGATAACAACTAAATTTTAGTGTCAAGTCGTTTGTGACTAAAATAAATGATTATTTTTCAATTAATCGTTTCATATTAGTCATGGCTGGTGATAAAAAAAAATACTTATAATAGTTTTGATTATTTTTGGTTGCTAAAAATATAGTCGTCAATTGGATGATTTTTCCCCCATTTCTGTTAGAAAGTAATGCTTTGTTTTATAGATTATTTTAAAATAACATTTTTTCCATATTTTTTATTTTCTAAAGAGGCATTTACATGTTTGTCTATACAAAGAGTTCTTCCTTCTTTACAAACAATGTCAAAACCTGCTTACTGTAAATGCCACTTGAAGACAACTAATTGAGATATTTTTGGAACAAGGGCTGGGATTTGCATCCAGTGGACGACGTAATGTTTTTTATGAGGCCAAATTGACGAAAATACTCAGAGCCTCCAAAGTAAGTCTATAAATACAGCACTCGAATCAGACATCCTAGACATTACTCTTTCCTACAGCACTTATATCTGCTTTACCAGCTGTCTCCCGCTCATCACCGTTTACTTCTTTTATTAATACATCTACGTTGCGTCGATAGTTGTTTTATATACAGAGATAAGTGTACATACACTACTGATTTCTTTTTTAATATATTGTTATTTTGGTAAAAAATTTGTTGGTCAACACCATTTAGTTTTTTAATAGTCGCTGACATGCAAAATAAACTAAACTACGCCTAAGTCGGGGCAGCCACCGTTTGGGGAGCTTAACAATTTTTTTAAAAATAATTGTTATCTCTAATTGTGGAAAACCAGGGAAGTGTTTCCCTTAAATAGTACACCATTTCAAAAGTAGGACACATGTTGGATGTTATTTTCCCTTCTGATTTCGATTCCATGCTTATTTGGCTTTTGCCAAAGCAATTGAGCATGATTCATCATAATCGCAACTGTTTTCCAGTTTTTATAGGATAAGTTGATGTTATGTTGAGTTAATTTATTGTTTAATTATTACTGTCATTATTTTGAAATTGCTTATGTTTAACTAAAATCTGTACTAACTTCTTAAACATTTCGTGTCGGATAAGAAAAACGGGCAAGTGGGAACCGTATCTCCCTCATTTAGTTTTAATATAACGTTCTTCCTGATGTAAGTAAACCTTATAAAATCCAAATCCACCACATTCCATGAGAAACTAACTCGTTATCCTAATCCCTTAGCCCAATCCTTATCTATCATAACCCATCCCTACAATCCTCCCAGAAGGTGGAAACGCCAGTGGCCCAGAGACCTATTATAAATAATTATATTGTAGTTCTGGCAATGGCTAGATTCGTGTCCATCACTCATCCTCCACCAGCTCTTAATATCAGTGACGCGGTTGCGAGAGAAGGGATCCTACAGAGCCCTGCTCTTTCCTCCACAAGTGGAAGTTTCCCAGGCTGAATGTAATTTGTGTTTAAGATACTATTTTACTTTAAGTTAAAATTTGTTTTTTTTTAATGTATTTTTTTTCTTTCGTATCTATTATTTTGTTCTTATTTCATTTATATTTTTGTAAATTTGGTGTGACTGAGATCAATATTACCATTGTCTAAAAATATGAAAGAATGTAATATTACACAATAAACAAAAATATAAATAAGTAAAATTTGTTTAAAATAAGAGAAAAACTTCCCTTTAGTTTCTTAAAGCTTGTGATTAAATTTTCGGTTTTATTATTCATTTGTCCTGAGTAACGTTATATACTTCATTTATTCCCTTTAAAGGAAATAATTCATAACTTAGTGAACTTTTGACCAATTTAAAATATCCTTGCTGGTTTAAAAATGTAGATTATACTCTTAACCTAAGATCCGTCGAATATAAACACAAGAAGAATGAAAGCCAATTACATAATATCTATGGAGAGATTGTAATGACAAAGTTTCAACTCTGGATGTTAAAAATTAGCTTTATATATTTATAATCACTTTTTTAACGTTTCAGCCTTCTTATTGGCCATTTTCAGACACTTCTACCTTCACTAAAGATATTAACTATTGATAAGAACTAATTCAATTGTACAGTTCTTAGATGTACTTGTACATTTTTTTTTTATGCTGCTACTATTACAAAGTTGTTTATAATAAATATATCAATTTAACTCCTGGAAGCCCCACAAAGTGATTCCCTACAAAGATTTTACAATAATCTCCTCATGCAATCTCTATATAGGCAAGGACTCCCTAAACTCTAAGAAGGGTAAAAAATGCATTCTCTCATAAGTGAGTAGGTATTGACACCTGCATAATTACGAGTAAAATATTATTGCTTGTACCAAAACAAATATTTTATAAAATATGGGTCTTCGTTGTTTGCGGGAAAAGGAATTAAATTAAAGGCTGAAAAATTAGAAATTTCAAATTAGACAGGACGGTGTAGTTTATTTGTTCAAAATGGATAAAACATTAAATTATACGAACCCATTGCAATATGGCGGTGAAAATCTTAAAGTTTGAAAATTGGTTTTAATTGTTATTGTTTGTGACTGTAGCTTCACCTCCGCTAGATGTAGTATCAACTATCACGATGATAGTGGGTGGTCATGGGCAAGTTAAACTCCAAAACTTTCTTATTTGTTTCCAAAATAAACATTAAACTAACAATTATTCGAAAAGCGAATTTTATTTAAAACTAATCAATAATTTTTATCGAGTGATCTTTTTATGCAGTGACCTTTATTGAAAACAATTAATAGTGTTACTGTTAATTAACCCTGCTATCTCAGATTATATTAGGTGGCACAGGATTGTAGACCCCTGATCTAATGTATTAAAAATAGGAAATCTGTCTCTGATTGATTAGTTGCAACTGAATACTTCATTATCTAAGCATTGGAGGTATAAAGAACCTCAAATGATTAGGTCGTTCTCGATACGAGTAATCGTTAAGAATGTAGCTAAATCGACTCATGCTAACACTTATTTATTTATTAATTAATTAAGGATTAATTTATTGCTATTTTTCTATGTTATTTTGTACTAATGTCAACTACCCATCGATATTCGATATATATTATTATTTAATAATATAACTATGTCCAATTTTAAAATGTTGATAGAAGAGATAATAAAAAGCTGGATTAAGAACCCTTAGTTTAGTAGTCCGAGGAGGTGTTGTGACTTGGAGGCAGACAATCGCTTGGTATTTTCCTTTTTAACCAGCCTGGCAATATTCCAATGTTGAGTGAGGTCTCCCGTGAGAGACCATATGCTTCATTTACTGTCTGTAGATTAGTGAAGCCAATTATCTCTGACACGATTCTCGCATCTTGAGGGCTTGGATCATAGTTGCTGTTAATACATAACAGAGAAAGTTCATTGATTCTTCCAATTTGGGTATCCCTTCTGAGTATTGATTACCCAAAGTGCTGTTTGGCATTTTTACAATATATCTGCTGATTGAATTTTATTGGACTTTGTTTCCACTCCAGAAAGTGATTTAAGAATTCTATTATTTTTTTTATTACCTCATTCTTCTTTCTTATATTGTTATTATCATCCATAACTAATCATAATAATAAAATACTTCGAAATTTAATATATACGAATTATATTATAATCAAATATACGAAATTATATTAAAAAACAGAATGGAAACATATTCTAGCCAAAGTGGTGAAGTCGAAATTTATTTCGAGGGTCCACCTCAAAGTAAAAATCAACCAGCCCAGGCCGGATTCGAACCAGACCTCTATCTATCCGAGAATGCTTAATTTGTAGCTCAACACACTAGGTGTTATTGATGAAACAAAACAATCCTTTATTTTATCAAACATCGTGCTTGTAGTTCAAGGATGGAGAAATAAAATGACGATAAAATATTTATTATATAATTTCCTCTTTGAAAACATGCCAATTTACTGTAAATTAAAAACAAAAATACTAAGAAAATGCCTAATTTCTCCTTAACTTATATTAAAAAAAAAAGTTATAAAAACAAATAAATATCTATACATATTTTTATATATTCTTCATCAAATATACGAAATTATATTAAAAAACAGAATGGAAACCACTGGGAATGATACTGGATTGATATAGAGAACCTTTTTGAGGTAGACCCTAGTCATTAGGTAATCCTGAGTATTGCAGCAATCATTTTTTTTTTTCACTTGGAATATATACATTGCATTCTTGGAACCGGGACGGATCTTATAATGTCTTCAGTGTAGTTATTACTAAGGAGGTAGGGTCAACATCATATTCTGATCACAAGGTTCTTCTTCCGTCACAATAAAAAGGTAGAGATACTTAATGAAGATGTCGGCAGTTGCAGGCCGATGGGTGTAGCTCTATTAAAATAAATCATGATATTGCTACCACAGTCTTATATCATGTTCCACATTCAATTAACACATTAATTCGCTTCTTATCTCTCTCCCCGCAATAGTAATATTGTCCAAGAACAAGGAGTTTGTACTATGTGGCTGGTAAATAAAATATATAATTTCCCAACAATTTTGATTTCCTAACATACTGGAAGCCTACGGAGTATTCCCTATTCCCATTTTGAAAAACTGAACTTTCAAAATTGATTTTATTAACAATTTTTAGTTTAATAACCACCTGGAGTAATTTTTTACCACAGCTTTCGCAGTTTGCAGGAAAGCTGGTTCTCAAACATCAAAAGTCCCTGAAGGACCTAGACGTCCTCTACAATCTCTCTCCACACCATCCTTTCCTCTCCCACCCTCCTTCATCTTCCAACTCCTTGCCTTCTCAGGTCTGCTTTCTACATTCGTCTCCTATCACAACCTTGGTATTCCCCTCTTTCCTTTTTATCTTTTATAACCCACATCATAGTGATTCCGTCCTCCTCATTTCTCTCCGTATTATCTAATCATCCTATTTTGGCCACTTATAACTCGTTATACAAGCGTACACTAAAGTAAACTACAAATGAAAAATCAATTTGTAGGTCAAAGTTCCTTCTATTTTATTATATAAACCGTTATATTAATAAATATAAAAGTCTTTCTAGATTACGGAAATAAATAATATCATGGTCTTCATTAAAAAAGTAACGATTATATATATAGACATATTGGAGACGTCCGACAGTTCCCCACTTCCATTGGTATCACTGCTATTAAAAGCCATTGATAACTTCATGATTTTACTTAAGCCAAATTCTTTGAAATGGCTCTTTTATAACTTCGTATTTAAAACTTAGTTTATAAATATTTAAGTACTTGATAATTAAATTAAATTTTTTAAAAGTTGTATTTGGTTCTTTTTTAAAATGTAAAACAAGTTTATATTTATTTTTTCCAGTTTTATTTATTTAATTTTTGTTTTAATTTAAAATTTGCATAACTTGAGATAACTGATCACCAGGGTTCCTACAGTCAAATTTTATTGAAAGTTAGGTTGACGTTATTTTCTGTATTACTACATAAAGCACAGACAACTATTATTATTATTATTATGGCATTTCACTGTGTACAAGAACCCAGAACTCCTCCTCCAAGATCTCTTCTTGTTTCCACCTTTCAACATTCAGCCGCCTCAGATCCTCCTTCACATCGTCCAGCCATCTGATTTAGGGTGTTGTGTTTTCCGCTTTCCATCTGTTTTCCCATTTAGCATCTTCTTGGATATCCTTTAATAGGGCATCCTCTCTACATGTACTATCCATCTTATGCATGCTCTTATCAGAAAACTGTAAATAAAAAAATGTCCTAGCCTTTAATGAAAGAATTAAGTAATAAAGGTAGGTTTTCTCATCTTTCTTATTTGTGTAAATGGTTCCAGATAACCTTCCAATTCCACTTTTGTTCCAGTATTTGTATCAGTTGATTGTTAATTTAACTAAGGTGCATGATAGTCATGCATGTTGGAGCATCGTCTTTCGATTCCCTCCTGGGGCAGTTAATATTTATTTCTCGGATGTACCAAGAAACGAATCTTGACACCCCTGCCTTTGTTAATAAGCGGCGGCAACTTCAAAGTTGTCGCCAGAAGTAGGCAGAAAGGAGCACTATGCCGACTTGCCAATTTCCCCTCACCAATTACCAATACCAATGTTATTTTAACTACCAAGACAAATAATATGTTTAATTGTATTAATATTTAATATAAATTTAAATTTTTATTAATGTATATTTATGATCTGTTAATTTTAAAAAATAGCAATTAAATTAATTGATAAGATTTAAAAGAAATTATTCACACGTTGCAGATAAAGTTTTAGAATATACAATCTTGTACTAGAGTTAGTTTCTGATTCCAATGGTTCTGAAAATTCTTAAATTAATTAAAACATGGATACCGCAAATGTTTGCAAAATTATGTTGGCACCTCTCAAACATGGATGCAAGCACAAATGGATGCATCAGTAGTGTTTGTCTTACCTCCCTTTGGTTTGTGCCTAAAAAAATCGACTCTAAAGGGGGTGGACTACAAAATTAGACAAGCCTCCTTCACCAGCCCATCCAAATGCTTGCTCTAGTGGGAACTTGCTACAATTTGTCAAATGTGGAGACACCCTTAGAATCATTGAGGTCACGGTGTTGGGTGCTGTTGCTTGCATCGCAAGAGCTCTTGTTTTTAAGGATATTATTTGACTTTTTATTTAAAAAAAAAAACCTACTAAATATCTTACTAAAATCATACAAATTTATATTCAACATCAAATAATTACTTCCATATGTTACCTGTAACTCACAATCGTTTATATTAAAAATTAAACGGTTGTAGCGTGTTTCAATGCAAAGGATACCTATGTTATTAGTTCCGATAGTATTGTGTATACGATTTTTACTTTTCTATTTTATTTCCCGTCCCTTTTTCTACCTTCTACCCTTCTTTTGTTTCCGTGACCCATCCACTTCTACCTGTGCTCTCCTTGTCATTGAGTCCATGGGCCGCAGCAATTTTAAGCAACATAGTGAATGCAATGTTGGTTCCACTGTACTCAATATTCCAGTAGCTATAAACTATAATAATTAAAATGCGTTTAAAATATCAAAAATTAATAAGTTGTTGTTTGTAGTACTATTCAGAAGTAATAATTTTATCTTGTGATTTCCAAAATCTTTCATTCAATTATACTATGAAATTAATTACCTTTCTAAAAATCAACAGCAAATTTTTGGAAGGAATAAAATGTGTAATAATTCTATTGTCTAATTTGAACTCTTTAGCTAAGAAATTTTATTTTATTTTGTATAACCCCCAGTTTTTTAAGACCAAAGTATCTGAGTATTTTTCCATAATTTGGTGGCTGGTGGATGTGTTAAAAAAATACACATATATAATAATTTAGAGTTCTCACCTACTTTTACTCACTTTTGATAATAAAAATCATATATTGACGCTCAAATTCTTATTTATTATTTGGCAATAATTATAAAAATAAAATATATAAGATAAATAAAAATTGAGTTTGCACTATACGATTAAATTCAATAAAAATGTGTATAGGGATCGTTTATATAGAAAGGATTAGTTTTTATTTTGAATCTTGAGAAGCATAAAATTATTCCAATTTAGGTGAAAAAAAAATTGAAGATTCTCCTTTAAATTCTTCAATCGATATTAAATGCCCATCCAGAATTATAATTATTTTCATGAAAAAGAATATAAATAAATAAAAAAATTCTAAGACTAGGGCATGCTTCTATCCTGTGTGTAGTATGTTCGGAAACGAAAGAGAAAGTTCATTTTCACAAAACTGTTAATGAACATTTATATGTTAAGAAATTATAAAATTAAAAAAAAAATAAATTACGTAAAGTATTCGGATCGAAAAAGGATTAATTAACAGGAGAATCTATAAGGCTGCACTATACTTAAATGTTAAAATTTACAAAACTATTATCCTTCCCACTGTTCTTTATGGATGCGAAACGTGGCCTCTTACACTAAGGAAAGAACAGCGCCTTTTTTAAGAATAAAGTATTACATAAAATACTCAGACCAAAAAAAGAGTGGATTAATTTAGAAGGATACACAACGCTGAATTATGGGAACTGCATCCAGTAAATATAATTCAGGCTATAGCATTGGGGAATATACCATGCAGGTGTAAGGCTGTAGGGCTTAGTAACGAACGAATCTCTAAAATGTTAATAAACACTGAACCAACGGGCAATCATCCAAGGGGTAGGCGAAATTGACGTAATTAATTAAGACGTAAATAAGAGTATTTGTATATGAGAGTTCAAATTTATTTTTATCCTAATAAAATCAAAATTGGGTTTTGAGGGGCGTTATTGCAATGATGTATGTAGAGGACGATTGGTATTATGGCATCAAATCTTCGGGTTCCCTAAGCCTTTATTACTATTATTAATTTATTATTTTGAATAAACCATTTATTATTTTATCGATTCTACAATTTACCTTCAGTCCTTCATAAGGACAGGGCCATGATGGCAATGCTCTGGACATCCCCAATTCCGTCTTAATATCGTAATCAACTATTGATGCTAATTGAACTGTTTTCGAAATTTTTGCACCTTCAAGGCATTTAGATGACTTGGCTTTAGGAAGATGCTGATGGACAGGACTCATAAAATATCGAAATATCAAGACATAAGAGGAAATGACTCATACCCAGGTTTTACAGTGCCTGATTTTTAGGTCCGCTTTGGATTTTCTCATAGCAAAAAAAAATCCTATTACTTTTGTTTAATAACCGAATCGTTGGTCATGAAGTCAATTTTTCAGAAATTAAAAAAAAAAATGAATTTCCGTTAGATACTCTAATTATAATATTTTATTGTAAGATTATGAGTTGACCTGATGTGCTGCTTTGAGGAAGATGGGCCAAAGATAGCCTAATGGTTACTAATAAATAGTTCGGTCTGCTATATTTTCACCATCTTTCTAACACAATTATTTTTTAATTGGCACAGTTTGTTTTATTCAATATGTACTTAGTCTAAAGAGGTACAAACCTATTAATTTAAAATCTCCCATACGTACTCCTATAACTGTTGTTTGTCTCAATGAGTATTACAGCCAATTTATATTAATTTGTAATTTTGTTTTCAAGTGCAGTAATTATTTAAAATGAAAAAAGTAAATAAAAAAAGAGGTTATTTTATTTCTTCTTCATCTTTAATACCAATTTACGAAGTCAAAGCTTCTAAAAACAATAAGCTTATTGATTTATTTAATATTAAAAAACGGACAAATTCAAAAGAATCGATGAATTAATGTTGTTGTTTTTTTAAAATATATATTTAATTTCTAAAAACTGGGCTATATACCTGTATCAGTAAAATGTTGTAGGGCTCACTGTCCACAAGGATACTTTTAGCAATTTAGTTCTAACATAGAGAGAAGAGGTGCATAAAATATGTTTATGATATGAGCCTTTAACATGTACAGGCACTGCCGCCAGCCATATCTGACATATTGGTGCACATGATATATGGCTGGCGGCAGTACCTGTACACGTCAAAGGCTCATATCATAAAAATATTTTCACGGCTCATTTTAGTGTTACACCTGTTAACAGAAATTATACCTGTTCCTAAGTAAGGGTCCAGTATTGCTACATTTCAGCTGTCGGTACCTCTTCGTTTCTAGTTTGCAAGTAGCTACATTTCAGCTGTCGGTACCTATTCATTTCTAGTTTGCAAGTTAAACTTCTCTAAAAAATCTCTCCATCTCTGTTTATTTTTTTTAGACTTGATTTCTGGTTTTCGGGATTATTCCTGCCCTAATTAATACATTATCACAAAGCATTATATCATACTAATGTATTGTAATATTTAAATTTCAGGAATTTCAATCATTAATCCTTTTAGTTCAAATATACATTATTTAAACACATCATTAACGTTTTGTGTCCAATGTTTATTTTCGAGTTTCCAAGCCTACAAAACAACTCACTCTCATCTTATCACATTTTAAGATGGTTTGAGACTAGTTATTATTGTTTAAATAAAACAATCTATATTTCTTTATAAATCCAACGTTTCCGATAATTCGGCTATCCTCAAGGATAATTTTACAACCACATTAATTATAAAATACCTTATTCTGCCCAGATCAGTAATTTCAGTCCAAAATTACCCTATTTTGTCAATTCTTCATATTAACATAAAAAAAATTTTTTTAGGTTTCAAATATTGTTGTGATAAAGTATAATAGTGTAAAGTGACTATCATTAAAAGTTTTAATGTTAATGTGAAGAATTGACAAAATCAAGTAAATTTGGACTGAAATTATTAACCTGGACTGAATAGCCTGCATAAAGTTTTTTTAAAATTGATTTGGTTGTAAAATTGTATTTAAGATTGTCCTTGAGGATGGTCGAATAGGCAGAAATGTGGGACTTAAAGACATAAATTGTTTTGATACTTAAATTGGATAAAATTTATTTTATTTAAACAAAAATTCTTCACCGAGCTAAACCACTACCAAGCAAAATCTGAACGCAAATCTACCCATACAAATTAAATAAAAAAATGTTCACCTCTTTCGATAAGATCAGAAAAAGATGAAATCTTACATTAAAATAAATTATCTTAGGTAAATGGTACTCGCAGTTTGTTTTGTAGTAGCTGGTTTGTAAATTTATTAATATATTCCAAATGGTTGCTCTCTATTCATTATTTCTTGGGCACCAAGCTGAGAGTGCAGAATAGAATCCATTAACACATATACATTATATTAGGAACCATCACGATGATGAGTGGAAATTTCATTACATAATTCTGGGAGAGAAAATAAGTTGTCTGGGAGCGAGTAAGGACAGGGGAGAATAATTATGAGTGCTCGTAATGTGGAACTGATGACAGCAAACAGATCGAAGAGTAGAGTCAATTAGTTCGTATGGGCTGCCCTATAAGATTCAGTGGTCTGCACAAATAAAAAAATAGAATTTATGAAAAATTTCGCTTAAATAGGCCAAGTGTGTTTGGCCACAAACTTTTCGAGTCAGAGACTGTGCCACCTCGAATCCGACCTGAGGCAATTCTGTGGGTTTGGCGGAGCCCTCTGGTCGAGATTGATTCTGACCAAATCACATCCTTGCACAACAGTACATCCTTATCAAAATACTGCACCCCTGACCCTTGATTGGTTGTAGCGGTAAAGATTGATTTATATATCATAAGTAAATAATCTTTGTCTTCTGCTCAAGTCATCAATTATTAGGGAAAATAAAAGCACTGATTCACATTTCAGAAATGAGTTGTATTGCTTCAAAGAAGCAAACAATCAAACATATTAGCAATTAATTGAGATAACGATGAGCTCTTCAAAACTAATAAATTATTCATATCGTTCGAGGCTCATTAGCAGAGCATATACTCTCAATTAAACATTAATTGAGGTTTATACTTGAATTTGTTAAAAGCGATTCACTCTCGATTAACTAATGGTTTACATTGGTACTGCATTTTAAAATTCGAAATTAGTTGTTAAGAAGATAGCATTTTCTAGGATTTTTTTATGATAATCTGGTTGTATCATTTCTATTTTTTGCGGATAACACTAAAAAAATTATGATTTTATCAACTAAACATAATATACCTCTTTGGTTTTTACTATCCTTGCTTCATTTTAACTAAATTTATCAATAATCTTTCAGTTATCCTTTACTTAAAATCTTTTCTTAGGAAACAAATTCCAGGATGGTATTTTTTATCGCATAAGCCGATTTAATAATAAAGTAAGAATAATGAAATTATAAATAAATAAATTCTTTTCTAAGCTACTCATTATACTCTTTAATTATTTAGTACTTAGAAGAATTCTTATTCTATTTTTTAATTTAAAATAAGTGTTTTTGGTGGTTAGGCAGCTTAAAATGAAAGGATTGATGTAGATGTAGTCATAGGTAGGGAATCTGTTCGAGAGGGATAAGTGGAGTATTACTAAAGAAGAATATAGGGCAGGAAGTCATAGGCTAACGAGGAAGGTTAAATATGTTCTGATAGGATTTATTGCAATTTATTTTAATTATCCAATTTTTATACCATTCTTCAAGGGTTGTGATGTGCGATTGGAGATTTTTGGATACAATTGATGGGTCATTATTAAATTATATCACACTATTTTTTATTTATATCTATTAACATAAAGTGATAACTCAAAAAAATAAAATTATTTGAACATTATTTTCATCTGCGCAGTTAATAAAATATACATTAAGACTGTTTCCGGAATAAACTCAGATAAAACTTTTCGCGGCTGGATACCCATAGCATAAATATTATTATTATTCATTGTTTGATTCTGTTGTTCAAAGCCAGGTAATTAATTTAAAAAAAAAATATCCCTTTATTTATTTGATATAAATCCTTCATTATCTAAATAATTTATTCAATATAAATATACCGAAACAGAACATGAGAAATGTCGATCAATTTTAGAGTTATAAAGTAATGTCAGAAAAGACTCTGATTTAATTATCTTTATTGTAATTCAAAAATGTATATTATGTGAAACGCAGCTAAATGTACAAATACAAATCATTTATTAGTAATAACAACACTTCAAAACTTAACATGCTTTTAGATATAGGGAAGGAATTCTAATTATAGAGGGGGTTCAGTAACAACCTCTATAATAATGAATTTAATTTATAAATAATAATTATTTTTTCTGTGAATAATATCTAATAGTAACAAAATAAAAAAAATGTTAGGTATATGTCAGTTTGTCGAGCGTGTGCAGATAGTTGATTGTGCTACCTACTATTAAACAAATCTTGATAGTAAAATAGCAAATTTTGGTTAATACAACCATAGGAGCTTCGATAGCTATCACTATCACCGTCGCCATGGAACCCCCACTTATGAAATAACAGCGTTGAAAATAAATCATTGCGACAAAATTTTAAAGCGAATTAAAAAAAATTCAACAAATGGAGAAATTGAATTAAACAACATATAATATCTGCACCTAGTAATTATTATTATATGTTAAATTATATATTTATGTATGCATGTGTGTATATAATCCTTGCTAGCATCCTTTAACTTACATCTATTAACGGTTTACTATTAGAAACCACCTCGAGTTATCGTGGTGTATAGATTTTAAAATATTCTAGGAAGTTGTAGAAATGTACAGTTATTCCTTTGTTTTTTCAATTTTGTCTTGTTACCAGTTGAGCAGGTACAATTTCATTAAAGGATTATAAGGCCTGCACTGTCCATCAGTAATAAATCACTCTAGGGCAAGTGGGTCATAAATCTATATAGTGTTACACTTTGAATACTCAAATTGTTTTCAGTTTCCTTTTATGACTCACTTCCTTTAAAAAGAGCGTTAATAGAAAAATAATTTAATAACTTCATATTTTCGTTACTCCTATCATTCAAAGTATGAAAATAATTAAGCATTAGTCTAAAAAATAATTCTGTTTTATTAATACTTACTCTTTCTCAAGCAATTTTTTTATGTGTTTTTGGTCCTATCTTAAATCCTATCTTATCTTAACCAATACATTGTTTGTTCGAGACGGTATTGTTTATTAGTTTTTCTGTAGATATATGAAATATTTATTTATTTTTTTATGAGCTAGATTGTACGGAACACGCTCTAGACCGGTATACTTTGAATGGAAGTATGATTAATTTATTTATTTTATGTTATGGCCAATGATGGTAAAACTCAATTTAATTATCTATAAAATGTTTTTTTTTAATTTCATAGATTACAGGTTTTTCTACTTTATTTTTTTCTGGCTCATTCTTGTTATCAAATATCGAGTTAAGTATTTTTTTGCTGAATGTACCTTTAAAAAAACATTTTGGGTTTTCAATTTTCGGGAAAGGTCTCACCATCCCTATTTTGCTTCACTAGCGATGTCCCTGTGTATATCAGAAAGTCTAAGGTAGAACTCTAAGAGTGTAAATTTTTTAATCTAAAATAACATGAATTCGAAAATTGTGTTACATTTAATTGAATTACGTATCAAATGAAACTGCTGCGTTGTACTCTATAGACTTAAAATCGATGCTTCATTTCAACATTCTTTTTCAGTTGCAATGAATGAGCAGATATTCAGTTTGCCATGGCTGGATAGATACTAGTATGGTGTGATTGAGATCGGATGAACCATGAGAAACTCTTCTGACGTCACCCCTCCCAGCAGACAACCGACCCACACTTTTTTATACATCCTTCTCTCGGTTCATCAGACATATCATCCCTCTTACTATTCCAGCTATCTCGAAAGAACTGGACCTCCATCAACCGAAAAAAAAAACTCAGCATATCTGAAACCACCTGGTCGTTCTCTGTGAATTTAAAGTGGGATTTAAAGATGCCAAGATTTGGTTCTCGTTAAGATCCATTCCATAAGAATGCATACTGAACTGAAGTGGCTCACATCCGACTCCAAAGTCCCTGCTATCTAAATTGTTGAGATGAAGAAAACTTTTAATTATCATATAAACTATTGTACATTTTGTTCTTCTACAACGTTTTGGGATATTATCCCAAATTCATGTACTATTTCATCCTCATATTTTATCAATTTCTATTTTGAAATTTTGTCATCTATACTCATATAGTCTAAAATTTGTTTATATATAACCACATTATTGAAGTTGTGCAAGCACAAAATATAGAATAGTTTATATTATAATTGGATGTTTACTTCAACTCAACAAATTAAATATTGATATAATCAAATTCCTAAAAAAAAACAAAAAAAAAAACTTTTTTCCTTTCCATCAAAATATTCTTTAATGTAATGAGTAGTCCATAGGTTTATTATTGGTTATGCAGAACACTATTTATTAATTATTCATTAATAATTAACAAATAAATTACAACAACATTAACCATGTTCCTAAGCCAACTTTGAACTTCTCATTTACTATTATATACATTCAACGCAAATGTCCTTCGAATAAAAATGAGTTTGAATTATTTGTACATTTATATAAATTGATTTATGTTTTAAAACATTTGTATTAATGCAGCATATTTATTTATAGATATTTAACAAAAAATAATTTGATAATAGCAGCCTAAGGCACATGATTGGGTGAAGATAATAAGGTGTTATTTTGTAATAAAACGCTCTGTTACCACTATTCTGCATCTGTTTCAAATAAACCAATGTTTTTCCTGTGACCCGTTTTTTTTTTTCTTATCTACCTTACCTGATCTCCCTGATCACGGAGCAACGTAACCTCTGCACTCATTCCTTGGCCTAAAAATCACGTATAAAAACATACAGGTGTACTAACTAATCTGTAGATGTTATTACAGTAATATTTTCTTTAGTTCCGGAACACTATTGTCTTTTCTTTACCCAATCTTGTAAAAAACTTATACAGGTTAATGGGTTTTTTTTTCTTGTTTTAGGGTATGAACTAGCTGAGCAGAGTATTTCCCTTTGTGGAATTTCTCCCTATTTAACTTTTGTAGAATAATAACTGTGATCATTAGTCTCATTAAATGAAATTCGTAATTCACATAATTGATTTATTTCAAAACGATTGAGACTATAAATTCGTGAAATTTTACTATACTATTGCATGAGCCTCGAAAATTAGTTAGGAAAACTCTATTATTGAATCGCTGGGTCTGAGATAAGTTCATGTGATAAAATGCATTTTTTTGAAATTAAATAAATAAGTAAATTATCATTTTTAAAAACTTAATATTATGACTTCTGAGTTGAAATCTTAAACTGTCAGAATTTTCTAGAAATATATTTTTGAGGGCTCCGAAATTTCGATGTTAGCAACACTTTTCCTGAAACTTTATTCCAGCTAATCTGTCTTGTATTTTTCTTCCAATCGCATCTTGTATATCTACTATATCCTCCAAGAGACAATATACCCGCATCTACCCTTTTCCTGGCCTCTCCTTTGTCAGTTTAAGACACCGTTGTTCCCTAAAATCCCTGAAATATTATATTCAAATATTGAGTCAGATCGAACAGACATTTCTTCCTTCTTCGAAAATTATTTATTAATTAAAAAATTTTGAGGGGGAAATTTGTAATATAATGCGTAGATATAAATAAATATGTGCTTACTGCAAATCTTAACCAGTAACTGTAACTTTTTAAACATAATTAGTAATGAAGTAACGCTAAGATAGTGCTAATCTTGTCAGTGAATCATTTTTGAAAATTTAGCAGATATAGCTACTAATGAATTTTTAACTGTACTATCGTTAATCATTTTACTCAGCAGACTATCACAGTTAAATGATCCGTTTACCTGAAGATATGGCAAGTATGAATGAATAAGTAGTGGCCTATTTACTACACTTTAACCCGTACCACTTTAACCCGCTATCATCGTGGTGACCTCGGGGCTTTCTTCACTGAACGAGTTCATTTTTAATAAGAATAACAATTATGTTTATATTAATTATATTTTTTTTTATAATAACAATTATGAAAACTGAGGCCATATAAGTAAGTTGATCCGTTTTCTCAACAAATTAATAAACAAATCGTTCCTATATTTCTTTTTTTTATTTCTATTTATTATCTCGTAATTTTGAAATTCCTATGTGCAAAAATTGTAATTCAAAAATACATATTATGTGAAATGCAGCTTAATATACTAATAAAATCATTTAATGATAATAACAACACTTCAAAACTTAGCATGCTTTTCGATTTAGGGAAGAAATTCGAATTATAGAGGGGGTTCAGTAGATAGCAACCACTATAATAATTACGAGGCCCTAAATCTATAAACATAAAATAATTACATTTTGTTCTGCTGTTCTAATGCCATATATTTTTTTATATATGAAATGTAGGAGAGCTATTCATATATTCCAAATATAAAATCTTAAGAATAATATTTGAATTTAAAATCTTCAGTGCCGATTCAAATCCGACAGGCACGTGCGTTCACCACACTATTTTTGAAAAAACATTCGATATGAAAAGTTTGTAATGTTTAAATGTTCCAAATCAATGTTCAGAAATACAAAAGCACTATTTAAAATAAGGAAGTAAATATATAATTCTTGTTTAATTGTATTAAATCTGGTCTTTTTGATATTTTTGAATATTTGACCAACCATCAATTCCCTAAGTTATTTAAATGTTAATATAAAGTAAATATTTAGGTAATAAATATTAAGTAAAATAATTAATTAAAATGTTTGTCTTCCAATAGAAGACTAAATAGAAATGAGTGTTAGTTACACGCCCTTCAGTAAATTCTAAACATATGATTGTAAATTCTTTGACAGCCTAGCATGGCTTTGAATATGCATCAATTCTAATCTAACTTTGGATTCTTTTTCTTCATTAAATGTTGATATATTGATAACGTGGTTCTTAAGATTGCGTTCACAGTTACTTTATCATTAAAATGTTTTAATGAACTTTCCAGGCTTGACAACAGTGAGATGCAAAACATTCCGATATTAAGTAGGAAGTTGTAAAAATAATAAACATTTTACTGATATAGATATCAGAGTAATTAGTTAAAATACTCTGAGAGGTTGACGCAATAGAGGTCTAATTGTAAACAAATAAAAAATAACTATTATTTTACCATGGAACCCCCTCTTATGAAATAATAGGGTCAAAAATAAAGCGTTGCAACAAATTTTAAAAGTGAATTAAAAAAAATACGTCAAATGGAGAACATGAATTAAACAACTTGTAATATCTGCACCTAGTAATTATTATTATTATTTCTTAACATATATTTATGTATCCATGTGTGTATATAATCCTTGCTAGCATCCTTTAACTTACATCTATTAACGGTTTACTAATAGAAACCAGCTCGAGTTATCATGGTGTATAGATTTTAAAATATTCTTGGAAGTTGTAGAAATGTAAAGTTATTCCTTTTTTTTTTTTTTTCAATTTTGTCTTGTTACCACTTGAGCAGGTACGCAAACCTTTCCCTATCCTTGAGGATTCACTGTCCAGTTCATCAGTAATAAATGTTCCTAGGGCAAGTGGGTCATAAACCCCTATAGTGTTTCACTTTTCCCCCAAAGAAATTAAATACTCAAAACTCTTTTCAGTTTCCTTCTATGGCTCACTTCTGTTAAAAAGAGCATTGCCAGAAATATAATTTAATGACTTCATATTTTCGTTACTCCGATCATCCAAAGTAACAACATAATTAAGCATTAGTCTAAAAAATAATTCTGTTTTATTAATACTTCCTATTTCTCAAACATTTTTTAATGTATTTTTGGTCCTATATCTTAAACAAAATATTGCTTGTTCAAGACGATATTGTTCATTAGTTTTTCTATAGATTTATGAAAACAAAATTTTTTTATGAGCTAGATTGTACTGAACATGCTCTAGACCGGTATATTTTGAATAGAAGTGTTATTAATTTATTTATTTTGTGTTATGGCCAATCATCATAGAACTAAATTAATTATCTATAAAATGGTTCTTTTAATTTTATAGAGTACAGCTTTTTCTGATTTATTTTTTTCTGGCTCATTCTTCTTATCAAATTTTGATATTTTTTACTGAATGTTCTATTAAAAAACAATTTGGGTTTTCAATATTTGGGAGAGGTCTCTCCTTCCCTATTCTGCTTCACTAGCGATGTCCCTGTGTATTTCAGAAAGTTTAAGGTAGAACTCTAGGAGACTATTTTATAATAGATGTTTAGAAAATTTAAAAATTTTTTAATCCAAAGTAATATGAATTCGAATAAATGGTGTTTCATCCAATTACGTATTAATTGAAACTGCTGGGTCGCATACCGTAGACTCAAAATCAATGCTTCATTTCAATATTCTCTTTCAGTTGCATTGAACGAGCAGATATTCAGCATGCCATGGCTGAATAAATAAGACCATGGTCTGATTGAGATCGGATGAACCATGAGAAGCTCTCTTAACGTCGCCCTCGCAGAAGGCATCCGACCATAAATTCAAAATTAATAATTCTATATAATGGACACTTTGATTAATGTTTTGTCAATTTACAATTATCGCAGTTTAACCTTGGTTCTGTAATTTCCCAACTTTTCGGATTTACAATTTTTTATACAATACAATGCAGCTTAAGATACAAATAAAACCACTTACTTATGATAATAATATTTGAAAACTTAGCATGCACTTAAGTTTAGGAGAGGAATTCAAAGTATAGAAGGGGTTCAGAAGAAAGCAACCGCTATAATATTGGGTCTTTTTTTAAGCCCGATAGAACTTGAAATTGTAAAAAATAACACAAAAAATTAAATTGTAATCAAAATTTTTTTTTTATTCGAAAGATCAATACGTGACA
>NW_027104642.1:108367-108725 GCF_000696795.3 Halyomorpha halys | reverse complement strand
TCACGTATTGGTCTTTCGAATAAAAAAAAAATTTTGATTACAATTTAATTTTTTGTGTTATTTTTTACAATTTCAAGTTCTATCGGGCTTAAAAAAACACCCTATAAGTACGGGGCCCCAAATCTATAAACATACACTTTGATAAGTTTTTTCCCAATTAACAATTTTCGCAGTTTAAACTTGGTTCTGAAATTTCCCAACTTTTCAGGTTTACAATTTTTTAGGGAAAAGAAGGGGAGGGGAGTTGACCTCCCCTGCTTGACAACGATCCAGCAGCCAATGAAAGTCATAGATTTCTACATTTTCTAAATAATGACTCATCCCTACCATTTAGTTCTAAAATTTGCAGTTGGAGGTA
>NW_027104642.1:102620-107707 GCF_000696795.3 Halyomorpha halys | reverse complement strand
AACGATCCAGCAGCCAATGAAAGTCATAGATTTCTACATTTTCTAAATAATGACTCATCCCTACCATTTAGTTCTAAAATTTGCAGTTGGAGGTAGTGGGGGTATCTTTACCTGATATTTAAGACTTTACCTTGTAGCAGTCAGTTTCAGCACATTAGGTGCAGTGTATTGGTACCGGCTTCATTTGCTCAGTGCGCTGTTACAACGTTTCTGTATCTGTTTCCAATACAAACCCGCGCTTTTTCCGGTCCGTTTTTTTTTTTTTTTTTTGTTTTTTTTTTAAATGATCTTCACTTTGTATTCCTGATCGCTGAGCATCATGTCACGTGAATACATGGCTTGGCCAAAAAGATTGATCCCGCTTACGCTCGGGTAAGTTTAACAAATCTGTATATGCCATGACATTAATATTTTCTTTAGTTCTTTAACACTATTGTCTCTTTTTTTTCTTAAAAACTTATACAGGTTAAATATTTTTTATTTTTTTTTTTTTTAGCGTATAACCTAACATATTTTCTATTCAGGAATTATTCTCCTATTTAACCTTTGTAGAATAACAACTGTAGTCATTTTTTTATTAAAACATTCTCATTGCCTATTTATTCTCAATTCAAATTTTTTTTTTTTTTTTAAAATTCTGAAACCGTTGACACTATAAATTCGCATATCTTGTCCACCTAGGACATTAGTTTAGGATACTCTATTATTGAATTGTTGGATCTGAAATATGTTCGTGTAATAAATAATGATAACCTGCGTTTTTTGGGATTAGATAAGTAGGCAAATTGTCATAAACTAAAATCGATAGAAAAAACATTTTTTTTTTCAGGTATGATTCGGCTGCTGCAGTGGGCTTGGAATAATCTTAGGATATCTTAGAATTTTTAGAAATATCCACAAAGCTACAAAAACGCTAAAATACGTGAACAAATTTAAAAAAAAATTGTAATATTATTGTTTTTAAATTGAAATCTTTAACTGTCCGAGTTTTCTGGAAACATCTTAGTTATAATTACTATTATGAAAACTGAGGCCATATAAGTCGTTTGCTCGACAAATTGGTAAACATAGTTTCAATGTCTTTTTTTTCTATTTATTATGTTGTAATTTTGAAATTTGTATATGTAAAAATTGTAATTCAACTATTCATGTTATGTGAAATGCTGCTTAAGATACAAATAAAATAAATTAATAATAATAATAACATTAAACAACATATAATATCTGCACCTACTAATTATTATTATATGTTAACATATATTTATGTATGCATGTGTGTATAGAATCCTTGCTAGCATCCTGCTACTAACATCTGATTTACTAACAGAAACAAGCTGCAGTTATTGTGATGAGTTGATTTTAAAATATTCTACCAAGTATGTTGAAATGTATAGTTATTTATTCATTTTTTTCAATTGTTCTATCTCCTTATGAGTTGACCAGGAACGCAAACCTTGAGTACCTCCAACGGATAAACAGGTGTTCCCCCTAAGTAATAAATCTTTGTTTTAAACTGAGTGGGTCATAAACCACCGTGGTGTTATACTTTTCTGCCAAAAGAATTTAAATACTCAGGCAAAAAAAGGAAAGTGAAAAGAGTGTATAGTTTCCTTTTATTACTCACGTTTGTTTATTAGGAAGCACACATAGCATTATTAGGAAAATGGTTTAGTAACTTCCTATTTTCGTTACTCCAATCTTCCAAATTATGAAAATAATTATTGTGCATTAGCCTAAAAATAATTCTATTTTACTAATTGTAACTCTTGCTTAAAATTTTTTAATGTGCTTTAGGTCCTAATCTTAATTAAAATATTATTTTTTCATTTCTGTCATGACGATAGTAATGCATATGGTGTTCGACCCTAGATTCAGTTTCTAAAGTCAACTATTGCGATGGAGATGAAAAACAAACGATATGGGCTTTCGTTAAATAACTAATCAATATCAAATCAGACTCAAGTAGTTAATATTTATTTGACTCTGTACCACTTATCGATTATACACACATATATAATTATAATTTTAGTTTGTTATATTATCATTTTCTATCTAACGGGCTTGGGACAAAATAACCTATTGAGCCCCATCTAACAAAATATTTCGTATTTTAGATTATTATAGAATATAACTAAATTTAATTATAAAATAATAAAAAATAAATAAAATATAAACTTGTGTGAGTGTAACATTGTTATTTTAATGACTTAATATCAAATTATTTGAGTTATCATTAATTTGTCTTTTTAAACAACAGCTTAAACTATTTTAAAAAGTTTGCATTATTTGAATTTGAAGGATTATTAGACTCTCTTTATTAACTATATATATATAATGTATTGTTTGTTACCCTCGAAAAATTTTCATTCTTTAGTTTTCTTTCTAATATGCTATTAATCCTAAAGCCCTGTACATTTTTTATAATCATTAGTTACCCTAATTATACTTATAAATTTTCATTCCTCTGATAGAATTTTTATGCTGGTAAACACAACCTAATGTTACATTCGTGAATAATTAGCTTTGCTTTCCTCTATATATTTCTGAATAGTAGCCTGGTGAGAGTTCCCATCTTTAATATTTAATCCAAGGATAGGTTTTGTCACTGGTTGTCGGGCAATTTAGAAGTAGCTATGGGTTAGTCCCACGAATGAATTTTTCATGCTTCTCTTTCATTTCCACCATTAGAAGAAAAGAAATTATGGTAGAAACAAAAGTATATAGTATAGAGTGTCTTTATTTTTTAGCAATGTTCATAAAATGTTAAAATTCCATAAATTAATTATTAATGGACTCTAAACATTTATAAATTGGGAAGACACATTTAAGATTAGGTTAGGAAGAAAGGAAGATAAAAAAAAAAGTCAAAGTAATAAAAAAAATACAGAAAGAATGTATATGTATAAATATACATGGAGAGCGGTGTGGCTCAATGGTAAGGCACTGTGCTAATAACTTCATAAACCCGAGTTCGAATCTGGCTGTGGAAGATAATTATTTATTTTGTTAGTCAACCCCGTGGGTTCGGGAGACCTTTAATTTAAGATTAATAACTATTGAAATTAAAATATTACTTAAAGTTTTAATTGTAATATTTGTTATTCTTAGATTGTACTATTTACCTGTAATTTTATTTTTATTATTCGAATAAAGTATTTGTTCTTAAAAAACTTTTTTTCATTATATATAGGGCATGCAAACAATAAAGTTGGCTACCCTAAATATATAGTTGTATCATTGACTAACCCTTAAGATCCCCAAGAAAATAAAATAAAACATATATATGTGTATGTATGTGTATATATATATATATATATATATATATATATATATATACACATACATACATATACACACGTATATTTTATCCTAGGATTAACTAGGCAGCTGTGTACTTTAGGCAACCCATTATATTTGGCTTGTTAAATAAAGCATTTCTGCCTGAGAGACATGCAATGTATTTTATTTTTATAGCACTTGTTAAGAAATGTTATATTGAATAGTGATGGAGTTAGGTTCATTAGATTATTGACAGTAATTAGTTAATTTCCTGTTGGCCCTAGCGGTGATTGCGTAGCAGCCCAATTCGGCAAATGCTCTAATGAAACGTTATTTGAAATCATGGAATGTTTGGACGGAAATTTCAGAAAATATCAGTTTTTTACTTTAATGATAAGAATTGATAAAGATTTTATTCAAAATCTGAAGTTGTCTTTTTATACTGCTTTCTAAAAAATAATGCATATACTTCATTAGTGTTGATTTTGATCGATTTACATTCAATTTTTTCATATATTTTGAAATTTAATTGAAACTTTCATGTGTATCTTTAATAAATTTTGTTAAATTGTTGCCAGTTCTTTTGTAGCAGCTAAGTTAACTGTAAATGTGTGAAGATAATTTAAATAGCATTTAAAATAATTATAGAATGTTTATTTGTGTAACACATCTTAAAGTGATTTTATATTATCCAACAGGGCACATGTTAGACTAGTGTTCTTTAGTTAATTTGGGTGTCAGACGCGGTAAATGAGCGTATTTTCTATTAAAATCACAAAATAATATTTGCCTGGCCAATGTAAAACCACCTTTATTTATCAGTCAACGGTTTGAAATTGCCCCTCTTTATCATATTTTTTTTTCAACTCTGATATTTAGTTCGAAAAAAATGCCTTGAATATTTTTACAAAGGATACGAATTCATTACCTAAAGGAATGGAATTAAAAAGGGTGAACAATTTTTTCGTGGAAAATTTTTTTAGGGATATTAATATCTATATAGCTTTTATTCTTCAACCTAAATTGCAGTTACTGACATTTAAATGGAAAATTTTTAGAAGAAAGCAGTAATTTTTTTAATTAGATTACCTCTTATTTTAGTCTTGTTATTTTAGAAGAGAAATTGATGATCAATGTTCATGTTTCTGACCTTGGTAAGAAAGAAACTACGTACATTTGCATAGTTTAACATCACGTATTCATTTGTACAGTAGGTTCCATCTATTACGCTCAACTCTCTAGATTAGGATTAACTTTCATCGAATATTTGGTAATGAATGGAATTTAGAAGATTAGTAGATATGTTTAGAAAATTATTTCAAGTCTGCAATTGCCGCGAATTTATGGTAAGAGTTAATATATTAATTTTTTTTCTATTTATCTGTCAACAAGATCCTTAGATGAAAATTTTCATAACATCCTCAATGATTGTGAGTAGGTAAATATATCAGCTGAGATGATTTTATGATTCACTTTGCTTTCTACCGCAATTGAACGAAAACTTATTCAACCAATAGACATTTGTGTTATCTAATCAAAACTTCTGATAAGAATACCTGTTTCCAGTTTTTGCAAAACACCCCATAAACGTTAAGCTGAGAGGAATTATATAGTAACCATAATTTTTCTAAGTTTAATGGTTTAAACAAATTTATATGTTGTTCAATTAAAAATGAAAACAAAAAAATATGTTATAGAAATATGATATTTTATTTTCGAAATTTCTAGTCTGTCTTTCTCGTAAATCTTATTAAAACCGAAAACTAAAAACTCTTTAAAGCTAATGATGAGATTTATTCTAATTATAT